>NW_028237881.1:90645-192146 GCF_034619465.1 Leptosomus discolor
TTCCTTGTAGCGACGCTTGAAAGAAGCCCACCTGGGGGGGGGGGGGGGGGGGATGAGCCCGGGGGGGGAGAAGACGAGGTCCCGCCCCCCCAATATGGGCGGGGCTCCCCAGGCCCCACCCCCTCTCACCTTGTAGAGCACCAGGACCACCAGCCCCAGCAGGACGAGCCCCCCCATGGAGCTCCCCAGGATGAGGGGCAGCAGGTTGGGGGTCTCCAGGCGCTCCACCTCCGTCTGTACCTGTGGGGCGGGGGGGCGGTGGGGCTGGACAAGGGACCCAGGCATGCGGGACCCCCACCCCACTGCCCCCCCATGGACCCAGGCATGTGGCACCCCCACCCCACCGCTCCCCACGGACCCCACCTGGAGCTGGGGCCGCCCCCCGCTGTTCCGGTAGCGCCCCACATCGTAGAGGACCCCGGCCGAGCTCTGCATGACCAGCTTGTGCTGCTGGGTCTGGGGTCAAGGAGGGGAGGGGGGGAGATGTGGGGCAGCCGCGGGGCACAGGGTATCGCCGTCGGGTGCCTGGTTTGGCTGCCCCGCGGCTGCCCCACGGCTGCCCCCTTACCGGCGCCACCCAGCCCAGGGCCAGGCTCCCCCCGAGGCGGAACCCCAGGGCCTGGGGGGGCTCCAGCTCCGGGACCCGGCACTGCAGCTCCCGGCAGGCGGCCACGGTGCAGTCCTGGGGGGTTGGGGGAGGATTTGGGGGTGAGGGGGGGAGTCTGGGGGCACCCCCCGCCCTCCAGCCCCCCCGGGTGGGCGGCACTCACCAGCAGGGGGCGCTCCTGCAGGCGCCGGGGGGCGTCGGGGTCCCCTGGCTGCTCGGCCACCTCTTGGCACCGCACCAGCTCCTCCTTTGGGGTGGGTGGGGGGGACCCCGGTTGTGGGGGACCCCCCCGTCTGGGCACTGCCCCCGCTCTGGGGTCACCCACCCGCTTGGGGGGCGCACCGCCCGTTCTGGAGGGGCAGCGGGGCAGGGGGGGCTGTTACCTGGTCGGGGGTCACCTCCAGCTCGTCCCACAGCGGGGTCCCCCCCAGGGCGGTGGGGACCAGGAAGGTGACGTTGAGGGGGAGGCCCCGCTGGCCCAAGATCTTCACCTGCCGTGGAGAGGGGGGCGGTGGAGACAAGACCCCCCCCCCCCCCCCGAAGGACCGGGGACCGCGGTGCCTGCATCGCCCCCCTGCCCCCCCCCCCCACTCACCTCGTAGTGGTGGGTGACGGGGGCGCTGGTGGGGGCCCCCGCGTGGGTCGAGACGTTGAGGTACTTGGTGGAGTCCGGAGCGCTGGTGGGGACAGGAGGGGACGTGGTGGGGCGCGATGGGGAGACATGGAGGGGCCGTGGGAGGGTAGGGACACGGGGCCGGTGGCACGTTGGGGGCGTGGGGACACGGCGGTGGCACATCGGGGGTGAGGGACAGGGGCTGGTGGCACGTCGGGGACGTGGGGACGGGGGGCAGGGGCAGCGGGTGGCCCGGGGCGGTGGCGCCCCCTACCTGGTGAGGACGAGGAAGACGCCGTACTGCACCGGGATCTCGCCGCGCTGCTCCCGGCCGCCCGGCGCCCCGTTGTCGCTGCGGCGGAGGAGGCGTCACACGGGTCACCGCGCCCCTCGCCCCCCATCCCGCACCCCCCGTGCCCCGGCCACCCACCTGCTGGCGTTGGCCACCACCTCCAACACGCCCCCCAGCTCCGCGCCGTGGGGCACGTCCAGGGTGACGGTGAAGACGACCTGCGCAGCGGGACGCCCGGGCGTCACCCCCTGACCCACCTCGTGGCCGCGGCCCCCAGTGCCTGAGCGGGCCGGGGGGGGGTGGGGACACCGGGGACACCCCTACCTCGCCGCCAGAGCGGAAGATGGGGTGGTTGACGAGGCAGAGGGTCCGGCGCTGCCCTCCCACCGCTGGCTCCGAGTTGCAGTGGAGGGACATGGACCTCCTGGAGGACTGAGAACGCCCCGGGGGGTGTCAGGGGTGGGGACAGGGGTGGGCAAGACACCCTGCGGGGCACAGGGGACGTGTGGAGGAGGGCTGGAGGCCAGATGGGATTCTGAGTGGTCTTGAGGCCATCTGGAGGGTGTTTAGGAGGCCATAAAGGCTTCTAGGGGGTCTTGAGGCCGTCTGGGAGAGTTTAGGAGGCCACATGGACTTGTGGAGGGCTTGAGGGACACCTAGAAGGGCTTTGGGTGGACAAATGGATGTTTGGGATGCCTCAAGGATGTCTGGAGATGGTTGATGGGCCACATGGACTTTGGGGGGCCTCGAACACGTCTGGAGAGGGATCAGGAGGCCATACGGACTTGTGGGGGTTCCTGGGGACATCTGGAGGGGAGCTGGGCATTTACATGAAATTGTAGATGTTCTTGAGAGCATCCGGAAGGCCTTTAGGAGGCCAAATGGACTTCTGAAGGGTCTTGGGGACTTCTGGGGGTGTCTCTGAAGGGTTGGGAGGGGATCATTGGGGTGGGTTACCTGGAGCACCACGGCCTTGCGGTAGGAGAGGGCCTCGGCGTGCTGCAGCTGGACGGTGGCCCCGTACGAGTTCTCCCCGCGGTTGCGGAGGGTGACGGTGATGTCCACCATGTCAGTCACCCCCACCACGACGGTCTCCAGCCTGGGGGGAGGGGACAGAGGCGGGTGGGGGCGGGCCGGACCAGACCCCAGTCTGGGCGGGTGTCCCCCGACACGGGGAATGGGGGGGTCCTACCCCGAGAAGTTGAAGGAGATCTGGAGGTCGTCCACGCAGATGTCGTCGGCGCCGCAGTCCTTCTTGAAGGGCAGCTGAGGAGACGCCTCCTCCGTCCGTCCGTCCTTCCGTCGGCCCGTCCCCAGCCGGCTGTCTGTCCGCCCTTCCTCCCCTTCCCCCTCCCACCCCTCAGCCAGACCTCTGTCTGTCTGCCCACCCGCCCTGGCTCGCCTCGATCCTTCCAACCCTCCCCACGCGCAGATCTCCTCCCACGGCTCCGTCCTTGGGGCCTTCCTTCCTCCCGCCCCTCTACCCACCTCTCCCTCTGTCCTCCTGTCCTTCCTCCCTTCTCTCCGTGCATCCATCCTTCTTCCCTTGGTCCCTCCCATCCTCACTCCAGTTCATCCATCCCACCGCCCTTCTGCCCGTGGATCCATCTCTCTTTCCTCCCTCTTGTCCTTCCCTCCATCCCACTTCTCCTTCCCTCCATCCCACCTCTCCTTCCACCTCTCCGTCCATCTCTCCTTCCTTCCTTCCAGCCATCCCATCCCATCCCATCCCATCCCATCCCATCCCATCCCATCCCATCCCATCCCATCCCATCCCATCCCATCCCATCCCTCCTTCCCCCCACCCCCCCCAACCCCACAGGCTACCACTGCTCCCCCACCACCCCCATGGGGTGACCCCCCAGCCCCCACCTTGCCCATGGCCGTCTTGTTCGAGTCCTCACTCAAGGCCGGCCGCAGGCCCCCGGCCACCGGGATGGGGTCCCCCATGGCGTCGTAGGTGAGGTGCAGCACCAGGGGGTTCAGCGTGTCCCGTGGGCACCCCTGCCCGGCGCAGAGAGACCACCACGTCCCCCAGGCTGCTGCCGTGGGCTGGGACACCCCAGACCACCCCCCCGGGGCCCTTCCCGACACCCACCGCGAAGGCGATGGCGAAGGTCTCGCACCTCCGTCCCACGCTCAGCTGGAGGGTCCCGTTGTGGACGGCGGTGCCGTCGGCAAAGATGGCCCGGCTCGTAGCCCGGTGGGGGTCCAGGGCCGCCTGGTACCGGAGGGTGGTGTAAAGTTGGGTGCCTGCGGGGAAAGGGAGGGGAAGGCGGGTGGCCGGGGTCTCCAGCAGCCCTCCAGCATGGTGGGAAGGGGGGGAGATGGAGAGCTGGATGGATTTCAGAGGGTCTTGAGGCCATCGGGAGGCGGTTTGGGAGGCCCCGTGGACTTCTGGGGGATTTGGGGACACGTGGAGGGGGATTGGGGATCTTGAGGACATCTGGAGTGGTCCTGGGTGGCCAGATGGACACCTGGAGGGCTTGGGAGACATCTGGAAGGGCTTTGGGAGGCCAGACAGGCTTCTGGTGGGTCTTGAGGACATCTGGAGCGCACGTAGGAGGCCACAGGGACTTCTAGGGGGCTTAAGGATACCTGGAGGGGCTTTGGGAGGACAGATGGACTTGTGGGGTTCTTGGGAAGATGGGGAGGGAGTTTGGGGTACTTCGGGGGCTTCCTGGGGGCACCTGCAGGACTTCTGGTAGTTCTCACCAAAGTTGTCCGGGGTTTTCTTGGTGCTGAGGAAGCAGACCTCGGCCTTGGCCACTTCCCCCTTGAGCACTTCCTCCTCCTGACAGTCAAAGGCGGCCGCGGGGATCTCCTGGGGCTGGAAAGCCACCGTCACCTGGACCTTGAGCAGCGGCTGGGACCTGGCGGGAAGCACCGGAGGGGCGTTGGTGGTGGCCGCCACATCCTCCAGGCCGTGGAAGGTCCCAGACGAGTCCCCCGGGCGCACCTGAGCAGCAAGACCTGTCCCTGGGCACCCACGGCCACGTCCGGCAGCCTGTCCCCCGTCAGGTCCTGGCCACCGCTGATGGCCTGGCCAAAATAGCGTGGCCCACTGGAGAACCGGGCACCTGAGATGCGCTGCGCAGGGGACAGAGGCACCCGAGCGAGTGGGACATCTCTGGCACCCAAGAGGCTCCCAGCACATGGAGCATCTCCGTCTTCCAGGATGTCTTGGGCACACGGAGCATCGCCAGCAACGCAAGACGTCTTCATCACCCAAGATGTCTCCAGCACCCAAGACACCTTCAGCACCCAGGCTGTCCCACCACCCAGGACCTCTCCACCACCCAGGCTGTCCCACCACCCAGGACCTCTCCACCACCCGGCTGCCCCCCAGGACCCTGGACGCCCCCACCCCCAGGACCAGGGCTGGGGCGGGGTCTCACCTGGCTGTACTGGGAGGCGACGCCGCCCTGCTTCCCGTGGAAGACGTAGACGGCCCCCCGCTCCTCATCCTCCAGCGGGGCCCCCACGGCCACGTCGGGCCAGCGGTCCCCGTTGACATCCCCCAGGCGAGCCAGGCTGGCCCCGAAGCGCCCCAAGGGGTGGCCGGGCTGTCCCCGCAGCGTCTGCTGGCACCGCAGCTGCCCGGCCTGGGGGGGACGAGGCGCTGGGTGCCGCCCTCTGCCCGCCCCGGGGCAGGGCAGGGCGGGGGGGGGGGGGGGGGGGGGGGGCGGGGGTCCCCTACCTTCGGCCTCAGGGCACAGACGGCCACGCGGCCCCCGCCGCCGGCCCCGTAGAACATGGGGGCCCCCACCAGCACCGCCTCGGCCGAGCCGTCCCCGTCAGGGTCCAGGGCGCACAGGGACGCCCCGAAGTAGGAGCCCACCTGCGGGGAGAGACGGCCGCGGGGCTGGCGGGGGGTCGCGCGTCCCCCCCAAACCCCCAGCCCCGGCCTCTCCCCGCGCCCCCGCCCTCACCTGCGGCCCCGTGGCCTCGGCCAGGAGCTCCCAGGCAGCCGGGAGGCTGCGGAGGTGGAAGAGGAGGAGGCGGCCGACGTGGCGGTAGCGGGGGGCCCCCAGCGCCAGCACTCGCCGGCCCCCCAGGGACAGGGACTCGGCCGCGTAGCCTGGGCACAGCGGGGCTCAGCAGGGGACCCTCCCGGGGGTGCCAGCGGCCCCGGGACCCTGGGGGAGATGCTGGCGTCCCCAGGACCTTCATGGGGGCACCAGCATCCCCAGGATCCTCACGGGGGCACCAGTGTCCCCAGGATCCTTGTGGAGATGCCAATGTCCTCTGCACCTCGTGGGGACACCAACAGCCCCCAGACCCTCACGGGGACACTGATGTCCCCAGGAACATTGAGAAGACATTGACGTCCCCAGGACTCTCATGGGGACGTTTGCAAGGACCTGACATCCCCAAGGCACCCGTGAGGACACTGATGTCCCCAGCACCCCCACGGGGACCCTCGCCAGGCCCTGATGTCCCCAGGAACCTCACGGGAACCCAGCGTCCCCAGCCCCACGTGGGACCCTCACGAGGACGCTGACATATCCCCAAGACCCTTGAGGATGCTGGTGTCCCCAGGATCCTGAGAGGGACATGGTCTTCTCCCCACGACCCCCGTGAGGCTGTTGACGTGTCCCCGGGATCCTCCAGAGGACACTGACACCCCCAGAACCCTCGTGGGGGTTACCACCATCCCGGGGACTCCAGCCAGGACCCGTCCGTCCCCGGCCCAGGCAGCCCTTACCCAAGTAGGCGTCACTCATGTCCCCGGTGACGCGGGACACGTTGATGAAGGTGGTCTCCCCGCTCCCGCCGTAGACAAAGGCCCCTCCGGACCAGTCGTAGGCACCCACCGCTCCCAGTACGGGCCCCTCCTGCACCGGTAAAGACGGGGAGGGGGACAGTGGGGCGGGGGGGAGAGGAGTCAGTCCTGCCCCAGGGACACCCCATGGGCATGGGGACGGTCTTGGGTGGCCCGGGGACACTTACGGGGGTGAGCAGGGCGCTGAAGCCCTCCTGGGCCATCTCCAGCTGGAAGGAGCTGCTCTGGGCGGACTGGGTGCCTGGGGGGAGGCAGGGGTGAGCGGGGGGGCACCAGCCACCCCCCTCGGCTGCCCTCGGATCCCCCCGGTACCCTCGATGGCAAAGATCTTCTCCTGCAGCTGGTTCTGGATGCCCTGCAGGGCGTCAAAGTTGTTCACGCGGAAGACGTGGTCCTTGCTGGGCTCGGAGGCGATGGTGTGGAGCTCCGCTAGGGCAGATGGCTCCGTGAAGGCGCTGCCCACCTGGGGTCGGAGAAGGAGGGTGGGACGGAGGGACAGAGAGGTTTGGGGAGGGGAGGAAGGGTGGATGGACAGGTGTTTGGAGAGGGAGCGATGGACAGACATGAATGGAATGGATGGAGATGGATGGAGATGGATGGGTCAGTGGATGGATGGACGGAGATGTTTGGGATGGCTGGAGATGTTGGGGGTGAACAGAGGGATGGATGGATGGATGGATGGATGGAGATGGTAGGACAGCGCTCGCTCACCCCAATGGCATAGCGGATGATCCCTGCATGCTCCGCTTCGGGGATGACCATGTCATAGTCCAGCTTGTCCCCATACTTCTGCCCATCCGTCACCACAATGAGGATCCTCTGGGCACCTTCCCGGGCTCCCTTCCCCGGGGTGAAGAGTTGCCTCCTGAGGGAAGAGATGGCTCATCTTGGGATGATGGGGTGGCCCTGAGGTGGGGAGAGGGGTCAGGATGGGTTTCGGGGTGGGACTTACACCACGGACTGGATAGCACTGGCTGTGTGGGTGGTCCCTCTGCTCTGAGCAACGCGCTGGACCTCCTTCACCCGCTCCCCCAGGGACAACCGGGCAAAGGTGGCAAAGTCAAAATGGACGGTGGACATACTGGAGAACTGCATGAGAGCAAACTGGGCGAGGGGGTGGAGAGGAGGACATGTGATGGGGCAGGATCAGGCCACCCATGGGTGCCCAGGACCCAGCCCTTATGGGGGGTGGCACCTACACGAGTGTCGGTGCCCTCAAACTGTCCCATGACCTGGACAATGAAGGTCTTCATGCTCTCGAAGTCAGGGCTCCTGATGCTGCCTGAACCGTCCATGAGGAAGACGATGTCGGAGGCCCTCATGGGGCAAACTGGGGGGGGGGGTGTGGTGGGGAGAAACGGGAGGTGGTGGAAGGAAGGATGCACGGCTTGACCCTACGGGGCCTTCACCAACGCGTAGGACCCACCTACCCTTGTGTCTGGTCTTCTCAACCCCATCCACCCCAGGGTCAGACTTTCCTCACCCCATAGGGCCCTTCACCCTGGTGTCGGCCCCCCCCCCTCCCCCCGCCATACCTGGCAGGGCGGTGGGCAGGGTGTTCCCTGCAGGCAGGAGGAAGCAGAGCCCCCGCAGCTCCAAGTTCACCCCACAGGACCTCTGCGCCGTGGGGCCGCAAGCCTGTGGCCCCAGACAGAGTGATGCCATATTCCCTCAACTTCCCAAGGCCCTGGTAGACCCCAATATTCCCCAACAGGTCCTAGTAGACCTTGAGAGACCACAACAGACCTCAAGAGACCCCAACAGAACCCCAGTAGACCCTGGCAGACCCCAGTACATCTCAATAGACCCCAGTAGATCCCATCAGACCCCAAAAGACTCCAACAGACCCTAGTAGACCCCAACAGAACCCCAGGAGACCCTGGCAGACCCTAGTAGACCCCCAAAGACCCCAATAGCCCCCAGGAGACCCTGGTAGACCCCAAAAGTCCCCCCGTAGACCCCAGCAGACCATAGTAGACCCCAGCAGACCCCAGCAGACCCTAGTAGACCCCAAAGACCCCAATAGCCCCCAGGAGACCCTAGTAGACCCCAAAAGCCCCCCTATAGACCCCAGCAGACTGTAGTAGACCCCAGCAGACCCCAGCAGACCCTAGTAGACCCTAAAGACCCCAATAGCCCCCAGGAGACACTGGTAGACCCCAAAAGCCCCCAGTAGACCCCTACAGACCATAGTAGACCCCAAAAGACCCCAGCAGACCCCAGAAGACCCCCCCAAAGACCCCAATAGCCCCTAGTAGCGCCCAAGAAACCCCAGTAGCCCCCAAGAGAGCCCAGGAGACCCCACTGGGCCCCCTCGCTGTGGGTGACGGACCCACCTCCCCAGAGACCCCCCCCAACTCCCCTGCCCCGCCATCGACTGCCGCGACGGAGACAGGACCCACCAGGAACTGGGATCCGTGGACCGCCAGGGACAGGCCCAGAGATATGGAGGTCACCTCTGGGGGGGCTTTTTGGGGGGACGGGGTGGGGGGAGAAAGGCGTGATGTGGGACCCAGGCATCCGGTCTCCCCCCCCTTCTCCATTCCAGGGCGGGGGGGACAGGGGACCCCCCAGCATCTTACCGGTGATGGGGACATCGTTGCAGCTCCCGCTCCCAAACCAGCACCGATAGACCCGTCCCATCTCACCGGCACCTCCCGGCTCCAGGGGGGCACCCACCAGCACCCTAGGAGGGGGGTAGGGTGAGGGAAGTGTCCCATGGGGGAGGGGGGGAGGAGGGAGGGGGTCACCCCAGGGTGATGATGGGCACGGTGAGGGGGGGCACCTACCCGCCATCGACCTGGACCACGGTGTGCCCAAAGGAGCCCCCCGCACCCCAAAAAACCATCGCGGTCGCCTCGTCCAGTCCAGAGCTGAGAGTCGAGGGCAGCCCTGGGGGGGGGGGGGGGGGGGAAGAGGCATCCGGGGACCCCCATTCCTCCCCCTGCCCCTCCCCAAATCTCAGGGGACCCTGGCAAGTGGGGACTCCCAGTTATCCCGCCCTCCCCAACCCGCAGGGGGCTCAGGCATCCGAGGACCCCCACAGGACTGAGGCACCCAGGGACCCCCACCCCAACCCCCAGGGGACTCAGGCATCCGGGGACCCCCCCACCTCAACCCCCAGGGGACTCAGGTGTCCCCCCCCCCGCCCCCCCACCTGCGCAGAGCCCCACGAGCAGCACCCATGGGTGCATGGCGGCCGCCCCCGGGGTGCCGGGAAGGAGAAGTGAGAGCAGTGGGAGGGGTGGGGCTGTGGGGAGGAGGGGGGGCGGTGTGCAGGTTTGGGGGGGGCTGGGGGAAGCGGGGGGGGGGGAGGGGTGCTTGCTGCATGCTGCAAGCCGAAATGGGGATTGCCCCAGCTCAGCTGCTCCCTGAAACGGGGCTGACCCTCATAAGCTGTGCCCCAAAATTTTATCCCCAGACAGCTGCACCCCAAAGTGGTGTTAACCCAAATCAGGTGCACCCCAAAGCGGGGGTTAACCCCATCCAGCTGCACCTCAAAATGGGGTTAACCCCAGCCAGCTGCACCCCGAAATGGGGCTGACACCCATCAGCTGCACCCCAAAATGGCGTTAATCCCAATCAGGTGCACCCCAACGTGGGGTTGACCCCCATCACCTGCACCCCCAAAATTGAGGTTAACCTCCAATGAAGCACAACCTAAAACGGGGGTTACCCTCAGCCAGCTGGACCCCAAAAACAGGGTTAACACCAAACCCAGCCCCCCCCACCGGCAGTGACCCCGCAGCCCCCCCAGTGCAGTACCCATGGGTGGCAGGAAGCGGTTGGGGGTTGTTTGTAGTCGGGGTGGTCAGCGCCAAACCCACACGTGTGGGGCTCGAGTACCGGGTTCCCGGATGCTGGGGTAGACGTGCGAGGTGGGGGAGGTGTCACATGTGTGATTGACCCCAAAAAGTGGGGGGAAATCGGGAGAAACAGGGTGAAATTGACCCAAAAAGGGGGGGAAAATGGACCCCAAAGAGGGTGGAATTGGCAGAAATGGCATGAAATTGGCCCAAAAAGGAAAGGAAACAGACCCCAACCCAAATGAAACGGGCCCAAATTGGCCCTGGAGCAGGCAAACTAGACTATTTGGTGAAAAAACCTCCAGAGTGGGGGCGAAATAGCCTGTATTTGGTGAAATCGCCCCAAAACTAGGAGAAATTGACCCAAAAGGGGAGAAATCAACCCCAAACTGGGGGAACTGACACCAAAGTAAGTGAAAACGGCCCCAAACGGGTGAAACTGGCCCAAAGCTGGTGAAACTGCTCCCAAAAAAGGGGGAAAAATGAGTGCGGAAAATGGGCGAAATTCACACCAAAATGGATGAAACGGCATCAAAAGCACGAAATGGCCCCAAAATGAGCACTGGGACCCCGAGGGCGTTGGGGGTCACCCCACACGTTGTCGTTGTGCTGCAGGTGTTTATTGTCCATGTTCAGCCGCGTGCGCCTGGTGCTGCGTCCCCCCGCCCCACAGATCCTCCCCCACCTGCCCCATGGATCCTCCCAAGTGCTCCCCAAACCGCCTCACTGGACCCACAGCTGCCCCCTGACTTGCCCCAGAAACCTCCTACTTCCCCCCCCTCCCCTAACCTGCCCCATAGATCCCTCCAGACCCAAAGCCTGCCCCATAGACCCACAGTCGCCTCTCAACTGGTCCCATAGACCCTCCCAACCTTCCCCAGAGAACCCTCAGACCCACAAACAGCCTCAGAGACCCTCCAACTGACCCCCCCCAACCTTCTCCAGGGACCCCCCACAGACCCAGAGACCCCCCAACCTGCCCCACAGATCCCCTGACTCCCCTGCATCGCACCCCCCCTCCCCCAAGTATGAAGGCTTTGGTGTGTGCAAGCAAAGAGCAAATGTGACCCACGGAGGCCCCCAGTGCCCCCCAGCGCCCCCTCACCGGGACCACCAATGCCCCCCCAGTGCATCCAGTCCTGCACCATGCACAGAGACCACCCCATGCCGTGAGGCAAGTTCTGGGCCAGATCCGTGGTCCCCCCACAGCACGGGGCAAGCCCATGGCCAGATCCAGGGGTCACCCTGCACCCTGGAGCGCCCACGGGACCCCCCCCCCCCCCATGGGGTATTTTTGAGGCATCCCACACCATGGGGCAGCTCAGGGGTGGTGGACCCTTACATGAGACTCCCAGGTACCATGGGGGCACCTCCATGACCACCTCCACGGAGCACCCTCGTCCAACGGGGCCGCCCCGGAACGTTCCTGTGGTGGTTGCAGGGTGTCCAGTGGACCTCTACGGGGCACCCCACACCGTGGGGGCACCTCAAGGGTGCCAGATCCCCACATATGAGGCCCCCCCTTCAAGCGCCACGGGGCACCTTGAAGACCACTTTGATGGTGGACCCCTATCCAGTGGGGCACCCATGGAATGTTCTTGTGGTGGTCATGGGGTGTCCGTTGGACCTCTACGGGGCACCCCGCACCGTGGGCACCTCAAAGGTGCCAGATCCCCACACAGGAGGCCCCCGCCGCAAGCACCATGGGGCACCTTGAAGACCACTTCGATGGTGGACACCCATCCAACGGGGCAACCCACGGAATGTTCTTGTGGGTGGTCATGGGGTGTCCGTTGGACCTATACGGGGCACCGTCAATGGGGCTGGGGCGCGGGCGGTGGTGGCTTCACCCAAAGAGGCGGAGGAAGCAGGGCTGGCAGTAGGGCTTGCCCTCCTGCTCCTGGAAGGTGCCCTTGGAGAGCGGCTGGAGGCAGAAGGCGCAGACGAAGTGCTCAGGGTGGAAGCGCTGGGCCATGGCGGTGACGCACCGGCCAGCGATGGGTTCCCCGCAGCCCCGGCACAGCGAGCCCCGCCGGGCGTGGAAGTGGCGCTCACAGTAGGGGTGGCCACCGTCCTCGAAGAAGCTGCCCCCCACGAAGGGTGCGAAGCACTCCTGGGGGCAGGGACACAGGGCATGGGGGTGTCAGGGACCAGGGGAGGTGGGGACGTGGGGTGTGAAGTGCTCCTGGAGATGGGACACAGGGACATCAGGGAGGTGGGGATGTGCGGTGTAAAGTGCTCCTGGAGGTGGGACATGGGGACATGAAGGGACCAGGGGAGGTGGGGACATGGGGGCGAAGTGCTCCTGGAGGTGGGCCACGGGGACGTGGGGACACCAGGGACCAGGGGAGGTGGGGACCTGGGGGTGGCGGGTGTCTCACCCGACAGACGAAGCACTC
The DNA here is from genome assembly GCF_034619465.1 of Leptosomus discolor. Taxonomy (NCBI): domain Eukaryota; kingdom Metazoa; phylum Chordata; class Aves; order Leptosomiformes; family Leptosomidae; genus Leptosomus; species Leptosomus discolor. The sequence continues at coordinate 103,149 of NW_028237881.1, forward strand.
GGGGTGCCAGAGCCCCTCCAGGGCGGCGATGTAGCCCTCCAGGATGGGCCGCCCGCAGCCCCGGCACCGGCTGGAGAAGAGCTCGGCAAAGTCCTGGCGGCAGTACTGGTGGCCATCCTTCTCCAGGAAGCCTGGGGGACACCGCGGGGACAGGGAGACACAGATGTGGGAGGACGGTGAGACGTGGGGACACGGGGTGGGCGGAACACGACCACGGTGGTGAGGCCGGGATGGAGGAGGAGAAATCTGAGGGAACGTGGGGATGGTGGTGGGACCAGCGTGGGGATGGAGAGACATGGGGACACGTAGGACGTGTGAGCACAGGATCAGGCCACGGGGGGGGGCCACGACGGGCCACGGGGTGGGGGGACCCAGGGGGTGACCCACCCTCCTCGCCGAAGGGCTGCCCGCACTTGACACAGCAGAAGTGCTCCGGGTGCCAGTTCTTGTCCAGCGCTGTCACCATTTTCTGCAGGAGGTGGCGGGGGGGGGGGGATGGGGACACTGCTGCTGGGGTCCCACCGCACCCCAGGAGGTCCTACCACTCCCAGGACACCCCAGAAGGACCGCCCCCAGAACGTCCCATGGCCCTGCAGGACGTCCCACTGCCCTCAGAGGGTCCCACCACCCTCACTGCACCCCAGAAGGCCCCATGATCTCCCCCCCCAAGAAGCTCCCACCGCTCCCAGGGTCCCCCTGGGTCCCACCGCTCCCAGAGCTCCCCATGGGGTCCCACCACCCCCAGCCCCCCCCCCCCCCCCCCCCCCCCCGAGGGTCCCATTGCACCCCAGGGTGTCCCATTGCTCCCAGAGCTCCCCATGGGGTCCCACCACTCCCAGCCCCCCCCCCCCCCCCCCCTAAGGTTCCCATTGGACCCCAGCGTGTCCCACCGCTCCCAGAGCTCCCCATGGGGTCCCATCACCCCCATTGCACCCCGATGGGGTCCCACGATCCCCCATTGCACCTCAGGGGGTTCCACCACTCCCAGAGCTCCCCACGGGGTCCCACCACCCCCACTGGACCCCACTGGTGTCCCACCACCCGCATTGCACCCCAGGGTGTCCCACCACTCCCAGAGCTCCCCATAGGGTCCCACCACCCCCATTGCACCCCAGGGGCGTCCCACTGCACCTAGAGCCCCCCCCGAATGCCCCTAGGTCCCCCTGACCCACGTCAAGGATGGGCTGGGCGCAGCGGGCGCAGCGGGGGGAGAAGAGGCGCCCGTAGTCGCGGGGGCAGTAGGGCACCCCATCCTTCTCAAAGAAGCTGCCGCCCCCCAGCTCCCCCCCGCAGCGGGCACAGACGAAATGCTCGGGGTGCCAGGCGCACCCCAAAGCCCTCACCACCTGTGTGTGTGGGGGGGAAGGAAAAAGGGGTGCATGATCCCAATCGATAACACCCCAGAAGACACTCCCTCATTCTGGGGTACACCAGAGGACCCCCATTTTGGGGCACAGCCACATGCAGCCTCATTTTATGACGTCCACAAGGAAACCTCCAGTTTGGGGTGTAACACCAACACCCCCCACCCCTCCTGCCTTCCCCCCCCCACAGCTGCCCCTCTCCCCTCCCCCCCCTCCCCCAGGGGCACCCCAAAACCCACCTTCCCGGCGATGGGCTTCTGGCAGGACCCACAAACCCCCTTCGCCCCCGTGGGAACCCCCTGGCGGCTCAGGTCCGACTGCAGCAGCACCAGCATCGAGTCGAGGTTCCCCGCTTCGGGAACCGCCTTTTTCGGGGGGGGCTGGAGGGCGGGGGTGGGAAAAAGAGAATTATGGTGGTGTAGGGTAAAATGGGGACACACACACCCCTCAAAACCCCCTGGACTCACCGTGCGGTGGAGGTGGAAGTCGGAGAGCGAAGCCATCAGCTTGTCCAGCTCCTGGGTGGCCGAGGTGGCCGAGGTGGGGAGCACCGAGGGGGTCCCAGAGCTGCTTTTTTTTTGGGGGGGGGGGGGGGCAGAGAGAGGGTTGGGGGGGGTCTCCAAGTGGGTTGGTGCTGATGGGGTGGGTCATTGGGGATGACCCCATTTTGGGGTGCAGCTGATGGGGATTATCCCCATTTCGGGGTGGTGCTGATGGTGGAGGCGGGGGTAACCACATTTTGGGGCACTGCTTCTTCCCCCCCCCCCTCCAGGACACACAGACTCACCACGGGGGGGGCACAGAGACTTCGGCCTCATCCTCTGCCTCCTTCCTCTTCACCCCGTCGGGGCTCTTCAGGGGGGGGAACTGGGCCAGGATCTCATCTGTGGGGGGTGTCAGCCAGTTTTGGGGTCCCCAGGAAGGTTTTGGAGATTCCCAGGGTGATTTCAGAGGTCCCCAGAATTATTTTGGGGGTCCCCAGGGTGATTGTGTTGGGGGTGGGTGTGTGCTTTGGGGGTGCCCAGGTATCTTTTTTTGGGGGGCGGGTGTGCCTCGGTGGGGGGGCAGTTTGCAGCAGCCGAAGGTGATTGGGGGGGTCCCTGGGTGGATTTGGGGGTGGCGGGGGGGGGGGGTGTACCTGCAATGGAGCTGTGGGTGGCGTTGAGGTCACGGAGGAGCCGGTCGAGCTCCCCCAGGCCAGGGGGGGCTGGGGGGGGCCGGGGGGGCCGGGCCTTCTGCACCGTGCTGGGGGGTGGGGATGGGGACACCGGAGAGGGGGTGGCATGTCCCCTCCATGTCCCCAAGGTCCTCTCTGCAAGCCCCAGCCTTCTTAAGCCCCCCTCCCTCCCCATGTCCCCAATGTCTCCTCTCCTATCCGCCCCCCATGTCCCCAATGTCCCCCTCCATGTCCGTGTCCCCCCTCCATGTCCCCAACATCCCCTCCAGGTCCCCATGGTCCTTGTACCTGTAGAGCTGCTCGGTGTCGCCCCCTGGCGCCTGGGGACCGGCACGTTGGGGGTTAATGGGGGCCCGGGACGTCGTCACTCCCAATGTCCCCACCCTCAGGGTCCTCGAGGTTTACGTGCCCCCCCCCTCCCCGAGTCCCTGTTCTCATCCCTGATGTCCCCATGCCAAGGGTCCCCAACCCCACCGTCCCCCATCTCCACCCCCACCCCCTGCGTCCCCAAGACCCCTCACGTCCCCAAAGATCCCAGGGTCCACCATGTCCCCAAGTCCTCCAAAGACCCCCATGTCCCCAAGGCCCCCAGCACCGCCCAATGTCCCCAAAGCCCCCCATGTCCCCAAGACACCCAGCACTGCCCAATGTCCCCAAAGCCCCCCATGTCCTCGAGGCCCCCAGCATCACCCAATGTCCCCAAAGCCCCTCGTGTCCCCAAGGCCCCCAGCACCGCCCAATGTCCCCAAAGCCCCCCACATCCCCAAGACCTCCAGCGGTGCCCAATGTCCCCAAAGCCCCCCGTGTCCCCAAAACCCCCCAGCATCGCCCACTGTCCCCAGGACCCCTTCTGTCCCCAAGGTCCCCCAGCTCACTGGGCCGTAGGGGGGTGGGGGTGGCCGGGAGGGGTCCCCGCCAGGGGCAGAGGGTGGGTGGGTGGGGTGTCCCTCCCCTGGGGGGTCTGTCAGCAGCACCGGCCGGCGGGCGAGGTGTGACGTCGTCGTCTCCAGGTCGGCCAATAGGGCGTCTGGGGAGGGTGGGGGGACCCAGATGTCCGGGGGGGACCCATGTGTCCCCCACCCATCCATCCCAGCACCCATGTCCTCTAGGGGACCCAGGGGTCTGGGGGGGACACCCACGCCTTTTAGGGGACCCAGGCGTCTGACACCCATCCATCCCAGCACCTATGTCCTCTAGGGGACTCATGTGTCCCCCACCCACCCATCCCAGCACCCAAGCCCTCCAGGGGACCCAGGAGTCCGGGGGGGGACACCCAGGCATTGGGACACCCAGGCATCCCAGCACCCACGCCCTCACCCAGCACCCTCCCCCCCCTCCAGGGGGGACCCATGTGTCCCCCACCCATCCATCCCAGCACCCATGCCCTCTAGGGGACACCCATGTGTCGTGTCCCGCCCCCCCCATCCCGGCACCCACGTCCTCTAGGGGACCCAGGGGTCTGGGGGGGGGGACCCCCATGTGTGTGTCCCCCATCCCGACACCCAAGCCCTCTAGGGGACCCACGAGTCGTGTGTCCGTCGTGTCCCCCCCCCCACTCCAGCACCCAACCCCCGAGGGGGGGCTCCGGCCGGCCGGAGGGACGAGCGCGGCGCTTACCCAGGTCGTCCATGGCTGGGACTGGGTGTGGCCCCCCCCCCCCAGCCCCCCCCCCCCCCCGTGACGTCGCCCCGCGCGGGCCCCTCGGTGCCCATGTATGGAAGCGCCCGGACGCCTGACACCCCCCCCCCCCCCCCGGGTCCGGGCCGGGAAGCGGTGGGGGGGAGGGAGGGAAGCGGCCGGACGCCTGGATCTGTGGGATACGGGGAGGGGTGTGGGGGGTGTGTGTGTGTGTGCCAGATCCCTGGATCCGCGGGATATGGGAGGGGGCACATCCCTGGGTGACAGAATGGGGGGGGGCCGGGCGCCTGGCTCCGTGGGATATGGGGGGGTGGCAGATCCCTGGATCCACAGGATGGGGGTCACCCCCGCCCCCCCCCCCCCCAAACTCACCGCCCCGGAGCAGCGTCACCGTCTTTATTGTGCGTCACCTTTGCTACAGTCACGACCCCCCAAAAACCCTGTGAAATCAACCCAAAACCGGGTGCGCCCCCCACCCCTCCCGCCCTGCCCTGCCACTGCAGGGATGCCCCCATCACCTGGGGGCTCCCCCCCCCCCCCCCCGTCACCCTGCATGTCGGGGTGGGATGGGGTTGTGCCCCAAAACCATGCTTTCCTCCCCAAATCTGGGCCTCGTCCCCTCGCGCCACCAACTTGGGCATCCCTCAGGGTCCCCGGGGGGTGTGGGGGGGTGAGGGGTGTCCCCCCACCTCCCCACCCTCATCTTCATCATCACAAGAAGCCTCAACATCTAGATGAGGTCTCCAAGGTCCTCAAAGTCCCCAAAGTCCTCATGGGGGGGCTCCTCACCTCATCTTCATCAACAAGATGACCCTCAATGTATAGAGGAGACCCTCAAAGTCCTCATGGGGCTTCTCCCACCCCCCTGGCCTCATCTTCATCATCAAAAAAAAGCCTTAACACCTACAGTAGGACCCCAAGGGGGGTCCCCGAGATCCCCACAGGGGTCCCTCAACCTCCTTGTCCTCCTCATCCTCATCTAAGGGGGGGGTGTCTCCAAAGTTGCTATGGTCCTTCAGCGTGTCCCCCAAGGCTAATGGGTGTTCTTGAGGTCTTAAAGAGAGGTCCCTTGACCTCCATGTCCTCATCTAAGGGGTCCCCAACACCCATAGAGGGGTCCCCAAGAAGGTCCACCATGTCCTTAAAGTCCTCCCAAGGTCCCCGTGGAGGTCGCTGAAGGTGTCCTCCATCTCCTCAAGGTCCCTAAATGTGTCCCCAAGATCTCAAGAGCTCTTCTGACCTCTTTGTCCACCTCATCTCTGTCTAAGGGGTCCCCAACAGCCACAAGGGGGTCCTCCAGGGTGTCCCCAAGATCTCAGAAAGGTCCCCTGACCTCCACATCCTCCTTGTCTTCATCTAAGGGGTCCCCAACACCCATGCATTGGTCCCCAAGATCCCCAAAGGGGTTCCCAAGGTCCTGCTGAGGGTCCCCAAGATCTTAGAGAGGCCCCTTGACCTCCATGTCCACATCATCTTCACCCAAGGAGTCCCCAACGTCCATAGAAGGGTCCCCAAAGGGGTCCGCCCCGTTGCCAAGGTCCCCCTGGGCGTCCTCGAGGTCTTCGTAAGGGACCCCAAAGTCGTCCTCGAGGTCCTCCTGGACATCCCCGAGGTCCCCATCTCCGGGGGGTCGCAACAGGGGGTCACCCCCACCCCACGGCTCCCCCATCTCCAGGTGGGGTTGGACCCCCTGGGGGGCCACAGCAGCCATCAAAGCCCGGGCCAGGCGAGGGGGACACCGAGCCAACCGGGCCACCTGAACCAAGCGGGGGGCCACGTCGTGGGGCGGACCCCACAAAATGGCCTGGGTGGCCCGGGCAGCCAAGGGGGTGCAACCCCACCGCTCGGCCAAGGCCCAGAGGGCGCCGGGGGGCGCCGTGATGGCAGCGGCCACGACGCCCTCAAAACCGTCCACCAGGTACCGGCGGGCCAAGGCGAGGGCGGCCCCGGCAGCAGCGGGGGACACAGGTGGGGACAGGAGGTGACACTCGTCCCCCGGGGGGCCCCGGCAGCCATGGACAAAATGGAGGAGGAGGAGGAGAGGGTGACGGGGGGCACAGCCCAAGGCCACCGCCGCCTGGCGGGCCTCGGCGAAGGCACCCCCCAACATGGCTCCCAAGACGGGGGACCCCCGGGTCAAGGCCGCCCGGGCCACTGGCACCCCGGGGTGGGCCCCGTTGGGGAGGAGGAGGAGGTCGTGGGGGGTCCGGGAGTAGGGACATGTAGGGGACACAGGGGGATGTGGGGCTGGGGCGGGGAGAGAGGGTGGTGGAGATGGGTTGGAGGAGGTTGGGGACGCTTGGAGATGGGGAGAGGGTTGGGAGGGCACCGGGGACACCCGGGGACACGGGGATGGTTGGGGACAGGGGTCGAGGGGGTTTGGGGACAGCTGGGGACACAGATTGGAGGACCTCAGAGACAGCTGGGGACATGATCTGGGGAGGTTTGAGGACAGTGGAGGAGAAGACGATAGCAGGGGACATTTGGGAGGTCTGGGGGCCTCTTGGGACTGAAGGTCAGGAGGGTTTGGGGACAGCTGGGGACAGGAGGACGCTCGGGGACGTTTAGCAGCTCCGGGGGACCCTTGGGGACAGGGGGGCCCTGGGGAAAAGGGGTCTGGAAATACTTGGGGACATGGGGACACAGGGGACAGCAGGGGTGGGGGGTAGAGGGTGACCGGGGACAGGGGACATGGGGACCCCGCGGTCACCCACGAGTCCTCTGCGTCCCCAAGCCCGTCCGTGCGTCCCCAGGAATCCCCGTGTCCATCAGCGCCCCCCGGTGCGTCCCCGGCATCACCGCGGCCGCCTACGTGTCCCCAGGTGTCCCCAAAGGCGTCATCGTGTCCCCACAGGTCCTTGAGGTCACCGTTCTCCCCGAGGATGTCGCCGCCGCCGTCCCCACGTCCGTCTGTCTGTCCCCACGGGTCTTCGGTGTCCCCGTCTCCGCACACCTGCGGGTCCCCCGTGTCCCCGAGAGCACCTGTGAGTCTGCAGGGGTCGCCCCATCCGGGTGTCCCCAAGGGGTCCCTGATGTCCCCAACAATCCCCACGAGTCCCTAATGATCCCCACATTCTCAACTGGGTCCTCCTGATGTCCCCAAGGGGTCCCTGATGTCCCCAACGATCCCCACGTCCCCAGCTGGGTCCTCCTGATGTCCCCAAGAGGTCCCTGATGCCCCCAAGGGATCCTTGATGTCCCCAACGACCCCCACGAGTCCCCAACGACCCCCACGAGTCCCCAACCGGGTCCTCATGATGTCCCCAATGATCCCCCCGAGTCCCCAATGATCCCCACGAGTCCCCAACCGAGTCCTCGTGATATCCCCAAGGGACCCTTGATGTCCCCAATCGGGTCTTCATGATGTCCCCAAGGGGTCCCTGATGTCCTCAACGATCCCCACGTCCCCAACCGGCTCCCCAAAGACCTCCCCACGTCCCCCACGCCCTGACAACCCCCTTACCCGCAGGTCCTCGCCGTCCTCCGCCATGTCCCCGTCCCCGCCGCTGTGGTGTCCCCCGCCCCGCCGCAGGAGGGCGATGGCATCAGCGGCGTAGAGGGCGAAGGCCGGGGGGGGCTCGTAGGGGGACGCGGGGCCCCGGGCCACTGCCGAGAGCAGCAGGGCCACCGCCCCCCCACCCCACAGCAGCCCCCGCGCCGGGGACGCTGGCCTGCCGGGGGAGGGGGGGGGAACGAAGACGCGCGCGTCACCGTGACGTCACGCTGCCAATGACGTCACGCCAATGCGTGAAGAATGCTATAGGATCTGGGGGTATAGGGATAGGGTCTAAGGCCACTCCCGACCCCCCCGGGGGGCACTGGGCTCTGCATGCGCCCGTGATGTGTCGACGACGCGCCGATGACATCACGAGGAATGTATAGGAAGCCTATAGGGGGGACTATAGGGCTACAGGGAATGGATAAGGCAGCTATGGGGAAGCCGTGGGGCTGCCCGTGGGCCCTATAGGCGACCTGCAGAGGATCTATAGGGGCTCTATAGGACCAGCAAGGGGAGATCGACTGGAAACTCGCACCCGCTATGGGGCGACCCACAGAATCCATAGGGTTTGTCACTGGGGGGAGGGGGCGCGGACACAGGACGGGAGCCGTATGGAATCGGCCGCCGTGGATCAACGAGGCCACCTATAGGGGGACCGGGGAGGCACGGCAGCAGCAGAGGGAATCTATAGTAGCCCCCCCCCGCGCAGGTGGGACCTAGGGGGCTGGTTTTGGGACCCCCGTATGGATCCTATGGGGCTCTATAAGCCCCAGAGACGAGTGAACCGGCGGGATCTGTGAGGGAACCCCCCCCAGGTGGGTTATGGGGGGCCACAGGGGCTCTATAGGGGACATAGGGACACGGGGAATGCATGAGGGACACCGCAGGTGGGTTATGGGGCTGGTTCTGGGCGGCCACGGGGGGCTACAGGGACACCACGGGGCTTGTATAGGGCACATATAGAGCAGTACCTGGCGAGCAGGGGCAGGGCGGTGGCACAGGCCAGGCGGGCCGGGGGGGCCCCACAGCGCAGCATGTGGGTCAGCAGCCCCACACCGAAGGGGGCCGCCGCTGCCGCCCCCAGGTTGCGCAGGAGCCCCTCACCTGGGGGGGGACATATTTGGGGGGATGGTGGTGTCAGGTCTATAGGATCCCACTACGGACCTGACTTCTGCACCCTCCCTCCTTCAGGGTCACCCTGAGACCCAAACCAGACCCCCGAGAGCACCCCAGGACCCCCAGCAGCCCTCCAGAGAGCCCTGAAGACCCCCCCTTCCCCCCCCCAGGGACAACTGGAGACCCCCAAAAGCCACAGGGGACACCCCTGAAGACCACTCAGGACCCCCTGGGGTCCTCCAATAGCCTCCCCCCCTGCCCCAGGGACACCCAAAGACTACCCAGGACCTTCAGGGACCCCCAATGTCCAACCAGGACTGCCCCCCCCCCCCCCCCCCAAGATGCCCAGTAATCCCCCTGGGACTCCTCAGCGACCCTCTCCACCCCTCCCAAGGGACTCCCAGCAGGCCCTCCCCAGGGACCCCCAAAGGCCACCCCGGGACCTCTAGTGATGCCCAAAGGCCAGCCATGACTCCTGGGGGGTACCCTTTAGCCCCCGAAGCCCCCCCCCTCCTCAACTCACCCAACTCCTTGAGGCGGGCCTGGCGGGGGTGCGGGGGTGTGGCCAGCCGCCGGGGACCCCCGGGGCGCGACAGCTCCTCGGCCTGGGGCGGGGGGATGCCGAGGACCAGCCAGGAACGGAGCAGGGAGGGGATGTAAGCCCGGACCAGCGCCCCCAAAAAAGCGGGGTGCCCCGTCAGGCGCTGCAGCACCCGGGCGGCCCGGGGGGCTGGGGCAGGGACCCCCGTCAGGTAGCGAAGGAGCCCTGAAACGACGGGGGCGGTGGCCAGGGCTCGGCTGGGCTCGTCGGCTGCTGCCAGGCGCCCCAAAAGCAGGAGAGCGGGGGCTTCGGGGAGCCAGGGGTCCCCCTCGCCCACCCCCCAGGGGAGGGCCAGGGCCCCCATGGGGGGCAGGCGGCGGCGGGGAGGGGGCGAGGGGCAGCGGAGGGGTGCGGTGGAGGGCGGGGGGGAGGGCGGCGGGGAGGCAGCTTCAGCGAGGAGCCAGGACCTGAGGGGAGAAATGGGGGGCAGGGGGCTGAGCAGTTTGGGATGGGGAGGGGAGACGACACACAGCCCCAGACCCCCAGGGTGGCACTAAGGGACACACACACCACACCCCCCACACCCCCCCCCGTGTTCTACGAACCCAGAGACAGGATGGGAAATGGGGTGTGGTGGGGGGAGCCCAGACAGGGACCACTGGTGACCTCCACACTGGGAGCACTGGGAGCCCTGGTGACCCCCACATTGGGAGCATTGGGAGCCCCAGTAACCCCCACACTGGGAGCCCCAGTGACCCCCACACTGGGAGCCCCGGTAACCCCCACACTGGGAGCCCCGGTAACCCCCACACTGGGAGCATTGGGAGCCCTGGTGACACTCACACTGGGAGCCCTGGGAGCCCCAGTAACCCCCCAACTCACTTGAGTCCCCGCAAGCTCCCGGCGGCAGCAGCCCCGGGCGGGCCCGGCATCTCCCGGGGCAGATCGAAGGATGCGGCGGCTTCGTCCTCTTCCTCCTCCTCTTCCTCCTCCTCCTCCTCCTCCTCTTCTTCCTCCTCCTCCTCCTCCTCCTCGTCCGCCCGGGCCCGCAGGACGTCCGCCAGCAGCGGGACCAGGCCCCGGGCCTCCAGCGCCGCCATGGCCTCCTGGTCGTAGGCGAAAGCAGCCAAAGCCAAGAGGACGCGGGGCCGCCAGGGCCTGGCGCGGGGCTCACCCAGGAGGCGCAGGAGCAGCCCCAAACCTCCGGCCGCCCGCACCCGCGCCCTGTTCACTGCTTCTCGGCACAGCAGGCAGAGAGCCCGCACGGCCACAGCGGCACCGGCGGCGGCGACGCCATTTGGCGCCGCCAAGGCCCTCCTCACCTCCTCGGCCACCGCCTCCACCGCCCCGGCGGCCCCCAGGGCGGGCCGGAGCGGGGCACGGGTGCAGGCATTGGCGATGGCTCCCAGGGCGGGCTGGCGGTGGTCCCGCTTGGCGTGGGTGGCCAGGGCGGCCAAGGCCGGCAAAGCCGGCGCCACGTCGTCAGCCGAAGGAGCGGGGCCGTCGGTGAGGCCGCGCAGGGCCCGCGCCACGGCCCGGCAGGCCGGGTGGGCCGGGGAGAGGGAGGCCAGGCGGGAGGCCAAAGCTCGGACGGCTCCGGCACGGCCCAGAGCCCGGCGGGGGGCTGGGGTGGCCCCCAAAATGCGGAGGGCGCGGGCGGCGCTGTGGAGGCACTCGGGGGTGCCGCAGGAGGCAGCCAGGGAGACCAGGAGGGGACCGGCACCTGCGGGAGAGAGGGCAGAGGGAAGGGGATGAGGAGGTGATGAGGGGGACACCCCAAAAGCATCCTGGTGCTCCCAGGGATGAAGAAGCCGTGGAGGAGGAGATCGGGGGCACCCCAAAACTCTCCAGGTGCTCACTGGGGGGACATGTTTGGGACCACGAAAATACACTAAGGGCACCCCCCCGCCTCGAACCCCAAGGGACCTTGGGGACACACAAAGGACCTCCCAAAGACACCTAGGGGACCTCACGACCCCCCCAAAAAAAATGTAAGGGGACGCAGTGGGCACCCAAGGCACCCGCTAAGGACACTCAGGGCCCCCCTGGGGGCACCCGGGACCCCACCCCCCTGGGGACCCCCCCAGGACACACAGGGCCCCCAGCTTGGGGACCCCCACTCACCAGCCTCGAGGACGTCGCGGGCGCCGTCGGGCTCCAGCGCCAGGTTGGCGAGGGTCCGGGCCACCCGATTCTGGACACTCTCTGGGCCCGGGGAGGACAGGAGGGTCACTGCAGTGGGGGAGAGGGGAGGTGAGGAGGGGGGATGGAGTGGAGGGAGATCATCAGGGAGGGGTTGGGGGGCAGGGGGACACCCTCAGGGATGGGTTGGGGGGCAGGGGTCATGGCTAGGGGCAGGGGGAGACCCTCAGGGAGGGGTCGGGGGGCAGGGGGACACCCTCAGGGATGGGGCAGGGGGGTCACCGGGGGGTCGGGGGAATTCGGGATTACCCAGTTGTCCTCAATGGGACTTGGACTGAGCCATTCCCAGGGATGTGTGGGGGGGTCGGGGCCGACCCATTCTCAGTACGTTGGGGGTCTTAAGTCGTCCCATTCCCCTACGGGGGGGGGGTGGGGGGGGTGGGGTGGTGTCCAGACCCACTCCCAGCGGGAGTGGGGGGTCCGAGCTGTCCCCTTCCCCCGTGGGGCGGGCTCTGGGCTGTCCCGTCCGTGTGTGTGTCCCCCCCCCATCAGGAGCTCCCGCGGCCGCCCCTCACCGAGCCGGGGGACGCCGCCGAGGCGCCGGGCCTGCCGCCGGCAGCCGGGTTCGGTGCAGCAGTTCCCGAGGACGCTAAGCGCCAGGTCGAGGGTTCGTCGGGGCCGTTCGGGCCCCAGCAGCTCTAAGAGCGGCCCCAACCCCCCCCGCTCCCGGAACCGAGCGGCTCCTCCCGGTCGCCGGGTGTGGCGGGTCCGCAGCGCCAGCAGAGCCCGGGCCAGCCCCGGCTCGGCTGCCGCCCGCACCGCCTCCACGCACCAGCCCAGCGGCTCCGACATGGCGGCGGCGGCGGGGCCCGGGCCCGGGCCCGGGCCCGGCGGGGCGAAGGACGGCGGCCGGGAGGGCCTGTGGGGCACGACGGGAAAGGGAGCGCAGCGGGGAGCGGGGCATGACGGGAAGGGTAGTCCGGGGAGCGGGGCATGACGGGATATGTAGTCCCCGAAGTGGGACATGACGGGATATGTAGTCCCTGAAATGGGGCATGACGGGATATGTAGTCCCTGAAGCGGGGCATGACGGGAAGGGTAGCCACTCTGCTGTGGCATGACGGGATATGTAGTCCCCGAAGCGGGGCATGACGGGATATGTAGTCCCTGAAGCGGGGCACGACGGGATATGTAGTCCCTGAAGCGGGGCATGACGGGAAGGGTAGTCCCTTAGCCGTGCATGACGGGGTATGTAGTCCCTGAGTCAGGGCATGACGGGATATGTAGTCGGGGGCGAGGGCGGGGCGGAGACAGGACGGGAAATGTGGTGCGGCGGGGGAGGCCCAGACGGGGACCACTGGTGACTCCCCCACTGGGAGCACTGGAAGCCCCAGTAACCCCCACGCTGAGAGCCCTGGTGACCCCCCCCACTGGGAGCATTGGGAGTCCCAGTAACCCCCACCCTGGGAGCACTGGGACCCCCAGTAACCCCTACACTGGGAGCCCTGGTGACCCCCACACTGGGAGGATTGGGAGCCCCAGTAGGCCCCAGACTAGGAGCACTGGTGAGCCAGTAAACAAATCAATCAATCCTGCCTAGCAGCCATCTTGGATGACAACCCATTACCCTTGTTTCTATCCACTCGTAGATTATCGGTTAATAAACCCCTCAGGTCCGGGACTTTACGGGGGTGTCCCAGCAGCTTTGGCAATACAGATTTTATTTTATATTGGGTCATTTGTTCCATTTGAGACTTATCTTCCCAAAATAATCATTAGTCTCTCCTACTAACATCCACTAATTAGAATTCTTGATATTCAAATTGAGATGGGAAGAGCAAGTGGATTTCTAAACAGCACCACTGCGGCCTGGCAGCTTTCAAGCTCCTCTCGATTTTAAACTCCAACCACCTGGGGAGGTTGCTACGAGCCTCCAAACACACACCAGAACACCCTAAATCTGGTGATTGCTGCACCAGCCCCGCCCCTGCCCCAAATGGGCTCCAGCTGTGACCAACGAGGAGGGGGGGGCTGGACTCACTGAGACTTCAAAATGGCTGAAGGTGGGGCCTTGTCTTGCTGTATGAGGGCTTCTAGTTGGGGAGGGGATGCAAGGGATGCAGTAAAGGAGCAGGGGTCGTCATTTCCAGTACGGGGGGGGCCTGTCTCCGTTCAGCGCTTTGCACCCCATCAGCTGAAGGCAGGTGAGAAAACTCTGCTGCTCCTATGGCTGCATCTGTGTGACCTGGTGCTTGGCCCCTCTGCCAGCCAGCCAGCTATAGGCTCAGCTGCATCTCTAACAGACAGCACCCTTGGATGCAGCATTTTTGAGGTGAGTAGTTTTGTTTGGAGTGCTGTGGGGCGGCAAGATGGCTCAGTAGTACACTTGGTATTTTTGATTCTCGGTGTGTGGTGTTTTCCTGGCATTCCTGACTTCACTGAAGAAGGACCCTTGCTTTCCTCACCAGTTTTGCTGTACCCTGTGAAAGGTGATCCCTTAAGAGGATGGATGGTGAGATTACCTTGCAGGGGTTAGGGTGCTTGGGGTGGGCTTTCCAGAAGCCTGCTGGGCACACTGATGTCTTCCAAGCAGGCCAAGGCACCCACGGGGTTCAGGGAAAGCCCAACAGAAGCCACAAGCAGTCAGCAAGGCAGCAGAGGGCACAGAGGGTTCCGGAAAGCCTGCTGAAAGCCCTGGAGCAATTGGAAAGCCGCAGGGCCAGGGTCAGGCTTCACGAAAGGGTGGTTGAAGCCTGATCACACACGAGAAGGATTCAGGGAAATCAATGTACATTGGGAAATGGGGGTGAAAGACCCAGAGCACTTGGTAAGGCAGCAAGTCCCCTGGCGGGCTTGGGGAAAGCCCGGCTAAAGCCCCGGTGTACTCGCAGAGGGAGTAGGGAGCTCGGTGCGCTCTGGGAAAGCCCGGCGGAAGCGCGAGGGCGCTTGGGAATGCCGCAGGGCTGATGGCGGTCGGCGGGAAGGAGCAGCAGAAGCCCCGGCGCTCTTGGCAAGTCAGTGGGGGCCCTGTCAGGCTCTGTGAATGCCCGGTGGAAGCCCCGGGGCTTTTGGGAAGGCAGCAGGTAGACGGTGGGCTTTGGCAAAGCCCTGCAGAAACCCTGGCGCACTCGGCGAGGCAGCAGGTCCCCTGGCGGTCTTTGGGGGACTCACCCCCACCGCGGCAGTGACGCTGGCACTTCTGTACCGCAGTGCTGGGAGCATGGTTGTTGGCTCCTCCTGATGGGCCTCAGGGTAACATTAAAAATCAATATTTTTTATATTTTTGCGTTCGGGGGGCCGCCTGAGCTTGGGTGGCTCTGGCCACCCTGCACTTTTGGGTTGTGTTTTCCAGGCATGAAGCGCCACGCTGAGGAGCGGCCTGGGAAGGTGAGGGGGCGGCTGTTGGCGGGGGCTCCCGAAGGGGTGAAAAACTGTGATGGGGATGATGTGAGCGCGGAACAGCCCCGTGGGGAGTGTGGGTGGGGACCGGGGGTCTCCTGCGGTGGTCCCAAGGAGCAGCCCCGTGCTGCAGAGCCCACTCTGGAGCCGGAGATGAGCTGGAGGAGGAACAATGGCCGAGATGGCATGTCATTGACTGACTGCACCCCCCGCGTGGCTCGTAGGGGGGAAAATGTGCCCGGGAAAAGAGAGGGGTGGGGGGCAGGTGTTTGGGTTCGTTCTCGTTTCTCAATAGCCTGCTCTGAGGCTGACTGACAATAAATTCAAGCGGTTTCCCCGAGCGGAGTCTGTTTTGTCTGGGGCAGCAGCTGCTGAGTGACCTCCTTTACCCTCGATCCACCCGATCTGCAGTCGCGTTCTCACCCCCGGCCTGGCTGAGGAAGGGGAGCCCTGGGCACCCACCAGCCTGCCAAGATCGACCCCCCACCGGTTGCTTCTCTCAGACTCCCTGTTCCTGCTGTTTCATTCTTGCTTCTCGTACCCCGTCGCTTCCGAAAGGCTCCTTCTCCCTCTCCATCCCTGGTGTCTTGGTTTGAAAGACAGGTGTCTGCGGAGGAAGGCAGGAGCCTCCCTTGAAATGGAAAATGCAACCCCCTTCCCTCCAAATTATTATAATTTTGAAATTAACGGGCCTTCAGGCAAAGATATGGGGAATAGGAATAGCAGTTCTTTACTTATATATATAAATATATAAAACACAAGGCAGGAAAAAAAAACAACCCACTGGTTTACACTGACAGAGTCAGAAATACAACCTGACCCCCTGTTAGGGTGGCAGTAGCAGTCCGATAAGATGGTGGCTGCAGTCCTCTTGAAGCGATGGATGTAGTTCTGTTGAAGCAGCGATCTTGTAAAAGGCTCTGGTCTTCCTCTGAAGGTCCAGTGGTAGGTAGGTAGCTCTTGTCCTCTGGAACTCCAGTGGGGGGAAAAACTCCTCTGGGAATCCAGTGGAAGAAGGCTGCTAGGGTGTTCAAAATCTCAGTTTTTATTTAGCATGGACTGCTTGGCTCCTTCCCCCGGGGCGGAGCATCTCACAATGGGATGGGGAGTCCTGAGGCAGTTCCTTGATGGGCCATGAACAGGAGATAGCCCAGGAGCGAGTTATCGATGGGTCAGGTGATAAGGCATTGTTGTGCCCATTAACAGGAGATAGTCCAGAGGGGGGAGGCAGGGAGCACCGCCCCACCTGGTCTCAACAGCTCCTGAAGATGGTAATAGAATACTTTTTTTTGGGGCACATTTTACACTGTAACCTAGGACACCTGGCTTTTAATTTTTTGCAGAAGTTTAATGAACACAGTCACTTTTAAATTTCTTGCTGCCTTTCTCCCACTGTCCTCCTCCCTCACCTAATTTGAATTTCTTGCCTGTGTTTCTTGTATCCTGTTGCTTTTCAGATTATTTTCCTACATCTCCCTCTACGCAGCTCCGGACACCGATTCCTTTAGTTCCTGCCTGTGATTCCTGTATCCTGTCACATTCAATGTTTCCTTTCTATGTTTCCCCCATCTCAAGCTCTTCATTCTTCTCTCTGTGTCCTATGCCCGATCACTTCAGTTTTCCTTCCTCCACCTCCGTCTCCCCATTCTGCTGCGTTAGTTCTTGCCCATGTTTCTTGCACCCTGTCACTCTGAAAGAATCCTTCTGCGTCTGCTGCCCTCTGGCTCCCTGATCTGTTTTTTTATTTCTTGCCCATGTTTCTTTCCCCCTGTCGCTTTGTCCCCGGCCTTCAGCTTGTCTCTGTCTTGCCAGACCCTCCCGCCTCGCTCCCTGTCCCTCCCACGTGTCCCTGCACCTCCCTGTCCCTCTTGCTCTGTGCAAGCTCGCCTCTCCCCTCCCTTTGCACCGCTGCCCCTCTCCTGTTCGCAGAAACTCCCGTTCTCTCCCTCCCTCTCCCAATTTCTTAACGTTTCCTTGTGTTTCTTGTACCTCGTGATGTTTTGGGGAGGCAGTAGGGAACCCGGGGTGCTCGGGGAAAGCCCGGGAGAATCCGTGGGAAAGGAGCGAGGGTGACGGCGGGGTTTGGGACTGACCAGCGGGCGCCCTGGTGCTCTCGGCAAGTCACTGGGGGCCCTGTCGGGCTTTGCGGGGGAAAAAATAAAAATCAATAAGAAATGAGTTGAGTGTTGTGGAGCTCTGATGGGCTCCAGCTGGGGCAAGTGGGGCCAGTGAGGCTAATGATGGGGCTGGCCCTGCTTTGGGCTAGGAAGGGGGCAGCCTGGGCATGCCTGCCTGCGGGAGCTGGCTGAGGAGTCAAACCAAGGGGCTTCCACAGGCAGCTGTCTCCAGCCAGTCCCTGTGGCAAGGAAGGATCCCTCCCAGCCATCCCCAACAGAGCACGCCACCAGCACATGGCACCAGGACCTTGGCGGCTCTGCTGGCCACACGTGTGAGCTGCTGCGTGTTTAGTGGTAGGCTTGGCAGTGTTAGGATAGTGGTTGGACCTGATGACCTTAAAGGTCTTTTCCAACCAAAATGATTCTATCATTCTATTTTTTTTCTTCCCCAAAAAAGTGAAACCATATGGGGGATCTCTTATCTCACTGACTTTTTATAAGTTTGATTTATGACAGGAAAAAAAAAGGTAAAATTGTGTAACTTACAAATGGACTTGTGATGTTTAAACTGTAACTGCCAAATAGCCGCAGTGTGTGGTTTATGAGGGGTGTTTAAGCAGTTCAGTATTTGTTCTAAATGTTTAAGAAGAGAGGCCGCTGAATGTTAGGGGTGTTTTTCCCCATGTTTGGACACAGTGCTCTGAAGTACTTTATTTCTGTCTGGCTTTTGATGGTGCCTTTCCCTGACCGTTCGGTGTCATCTCTCCTGGGAGGTGCAGCTGGCTAGACATCCCTCCTAATGGTGTAATGCACAGGAAACCCCCTAGTCAGATGGGAATGGTGTATTTTGGAGCCAGGCAATTTAATGGTATCCATTCACAGCTAGGCAAGTTCAGTTAATGCAGATGGAAGATCAAATAATTTTGTCATTTAAGCATTTTTATTGGACGTACATAAACACCCACGTGCCTTTGTAGTATAAAGCGAATTACTGAGATGTGTTCTTTCTTTAAAGAAAGTTTTAAACTTGACTTTATTTTTATTTGAAGTTTTACACTTCACTCTGCAGATTTATCGACTGAGCAAACGAGACGACAGTACTCCTGGCAGCATCAAGTGTGAGAGCTGTGGTGAGTCCTGGGCCCTGGGGGGCCCTGTCACCCCTTGTGCATCCCAGTCCACCCCCACCCCTCCTCTGGCCCTTTCTCTTTCCCATGCTGTTGTGATGGTTTTGCTTCCCTATACTTCTCTTCTATCCTGCTCCCTTTTCCTCTCTCCCTTCCTTTCTCCTGTTCTACTACTCTCTTTTCTTTTTCTCTGCACTTCTTCCTGCTCCCTCTCCTTTTTTTTTTTTAAATCTTGTTTCTGCCCTGTAGCCCACTGCTGTGTTTCCCTTTTTTTGTCTCTCTTTGGCCTGATTTGCATCTGTCTCTTTTTTTGTTTGTTTGTTTGTTTGTTTTTTTTTTTTTGTTTTTCCTCTCCCACAATTTCTCTGGCCTGTCTCCTGGCACTCTTTTCTTCTCTGCACCTGTGTGTGCTGCTCCATGTCCTTGTCCTGCTCTGGTTAAGATTTTCCCGCATCAGCGTTGCGAGCCCTGGTTCTTTTAAGCTATGTAGTTTAGTCTTTGAGAACCATTTGACCTTATGCCCTGTGTTTGTAATTTACATTGCTTGTCTGTCAGAGATAAGTCAAAGAGACAGGGAACTTATCATGTGTTTGTCCACAGGAAGAAGAATTACCTTTGGTGATTGGAAGATATAGATAGACCAACATATGAAAATAACAAGAACTTGAAATGATACACAAGTAAACCGTGAGGTCAGGGGTAATGAAGAATATGTTCCAAGATCATCAACATGTAGTAATGAATATGGATGGATTAAACTGTACTTAAACTGCTCTGTGAAAGCACTCTGGTGGAGCGATCCCCAGTGCTGCCCAGCGCTGCAATAAAGAATGCCTGCTTAATAACACTCTGTAGTTTTTGAGTTTTCATCTCGGAATCCTTACCCAGCCACACCTAGCCTCCCGCCTCTGTGAGAAGCATTAGAAAGCAAGGGGGTTTGGAAGCTCCCAATTTTGTTTCAGTCCTCTTGTAGCTTTCCTTCCTTTTTCCTTCTCTCTCAGTGCCCCTCTGGTCTTGCCCACTTGTTGCTGTGTTTTTCATTCTGTATCTCACTGTCCCGTTCCTCCTTGCTGTTCATCTCTTCCTTTCTCTGACCCTTTGTGCTTCTCCCTGTTCCTGTTATTTTTATTTCACCTCTGTTCCTGTCATGCTCTCTGTTGCTCTCATCTCTCTATCTTGATATCCAGCTCCCTGCGCCCCTGTCTCTTTCAGAGTATCCGGCTTTCTGGCTCCCTGTCACTCACCTGTTTTCTATGTTGCTCTGTCCTTCCTTGTCCCTCTGGCCTGCCACCTGTCACTGTCTTTTTTTGGGCCAAGTGGTGGCGGGCCAAATGGGTATTAGGAGGAAGTGCTATGAGGGTGGTGAGGCACTGGAGCAGGCTGTCCAGAGAAGCTGTGGCTGCCCTCTCCCAAGGAATTGTTCAAGCCCGGATTGGGTGGGGCTTGGACCAACCTGGTCTAGTGGAAGGTGTCCCTGCCCATGGTGGGGGCGTTGAAACTAGATGGTCTTTAAGGTCCTTTCCAACACAAACCATTCGATGATTCTGGTCTTAATACTGCTTTTAAGTGTTCAAATGGCTTTTAAAGGACGTGTTGTATTTTGAGCTGCCCTGTTTACCTAGAATCCTCCTCTAGCTTGACTGCTATCCTATCCCTTATTCTGAACTAATTCCTCTGCTTTCTTCTGTACTATTTTTTTATTATGCTGCAATATATTTGGGGTTTTTGTTTTCTGGATGTGTGTCTGTAAGCATCTCATGGTGCTCAATTGATCACCCCCCAAGCCTGGGTTTGACCATTGCAGAGCAGAGCCTGAGCAAGAAAAGTGGCACGATCCTCTGGCGCGCTCCCTGCCCCACCATGGGGCATCCACCAGCCTGTGGGATAGGGGCTGGGAGGGGCCTGCAGCCATCTGGGGGGGCTGCCCCCCTTTATTTTTCTAGCAGAGCTCCCCTTTTATGGGGTGGAGGTTCGTACGTATGTAAATAGTGTTCTCAGAGTTAATGAGCTGCTGGTTGGGGCAGTTTCCCTCATTTTGTGACTCTCTTTTTCTGAGTGAATAAAAAGGGGCTTGTGTGTGTGATGTCACTTGGGCTTCTAAGTATCACAGGGAGTGATGATGCAGCAGAGTAGCGGGTGAGTGAGGGATGAGGGGGGTTGTGGAGTTCCCCCCAAAAAGGGGGGGGAGGGGGAAATCATAGCCAAAACCCACCTGAAAATTCATGAGGGGGGAATAAAAAAATATTAAAACATGTAAATATGAGTGTGAGGTGTTGAAATAGTGAAAAATGTCTCATATATATAGAGAGAGAAAATAATACTCATTTATATGTATAAAATGAAATGGAAATGAAAGCCATGTATCTAGTACATGTACTAGTGCAGTTCCTTGTCCTAAATCTCCCTCTTTCTTTCTTCCTGACCCTATGTGTTAGTTCTTGCTTCTGCTTCTTTTCCCTTATCACTTTAGATTTTTCCTTTGTCCCTCGTCTTGTCTCTATCTTGTTGTCCTGCTGGTCCCCTTGGCCTCTCTCTCCTGCTCCCCCTGCCCCCTTATATATTCCTCCATCTCTCCCTGTTTTTTTTTTTTTTTTTTTTGCTAAATCTCTCAGCTCTCCTCTCTCTCTACTGTTGCCCCGCTTCCCATCCCTCTCCCATCCACAGCATCTGGTTTCCCTGCTGCCTGTCCCCCACCTCTTCTCTATCTTCCTCCTGCTTTTTCTCTTCTCTTGTCTCCCGCTGTCCTGCTGCGTTTGGGCACCGAGCCTTGTAGCTGACTCGGTGCCAGGATTTGTTCTTAGCAGGAATGGGTAAACTTTTCCTGTGCCCCTGGATGGCTTTCAAGCCCCTGGGTGCAGAGCCTGTGGCTGTGGGCAGGTGCCAGGGAGGGGCCAGTGTGCTTTTGCCAGGCCCTTGTTCCTGATGGACTCCAGCTGGAGCTGGGGCAGGTGTGGCCAGTGAGGCTGACAATATACTATTTGTTGTACACTGTGTTAATCGTTGTTACCTTCTCTCTATAATAGGACTGATGGTGAGGTTAGCTAACAGGGGTTAGGGTGAACATCTTGTATGCATCTGTGAGATGACAAATTATGCGATTTCTCAGAAGCACAATGGTAGTTTTCCGTCTTCTGGCACTTCAGGTGCTGCAAGTGATGATGGCTACAGCATCCGAGGCTGAAATTGGAGCAGACGAGAGGAAGGCCACGTTCCTTTTGAGCAGGAGAATGTTGTGGAAGAAGTCTGTGTCGATGTTTACTGCTGGTACCAGTTCTGTGCAGACGAAGAGGAACCTGGTAACTGAGGAACATCCTGGCTGGCTGATGTGGTATTTTGTTGAGGATGGATTCGGAGCCTTGGCCCTCTGAAAGCTAAGTGGAGGGACTGGTGTTTGGGAGGGGCTTCTGGGAGGAGGAAACAAGGTTGGGAGCTGTAGGGAGGGGTTTCAAAATTAGCGTAGGGGAGAGGGCTGTCCAGGAACCGTCCCCTTTGGGCAGGTAAAGGGAGCGGGTTGCTCTTGGCACAATACTATTTTGTGCCAGGCAGGGCTCTTCCAGCCTGTAGCTGCGTAGCTTGTGTAGTGTGTCTTCTGTATATCAGACCTTTCTCGGGTCTCGATGTCCTCGTTGCTCTTTGCGCTCGAGGAGCACGTCATATGAGATACTCGATAAGTGCCGTAGTTAAGCTTGAATTGCTGAGGATCACGTGGTGACTCTGTTAGGCATTTGTCTTGGGCTTTGGGGGTGCCCCGTGGGCTCTCCTCAAAGGGCCGAGGATTTGAGGCGAGTCGGTGGATGAGAGAAGAGCGGCAGACTGGGAACTGCAGAGCGGATGGTAACTTCTAACAGGTGCTGTATTTCATTGGCTTTCTGGTTTCCGTGGGAGATGCTGGACACGACATCTGATTTCTTGGGAGCAGCACTTAGAAGGTGGGTGTCATTGGGTAGAGATGAATGCCGTGTGGCGTGTCTGTGACGGGTGACGTTCTGTCTTGCAAGCGATGAAGAACCTGGTGAGTGCAGGAGCATCCCACTTGGATTGTGTGCTTCTGATGAGGAGGGATTCTGGACCCTGCCCTCTGAAAGGTAAGTCAAGGGGCAAAAAGCAGTGGGTGGCTGGGGCTAGCAGGGCATTTAAATTTGGGGTTGTGGACAAGGCTGTTAGGGGTGGCTTAAGTCTGGGAGCGGTTAGAGGGCCCGGGGTCTGTTACACGGGATGCGAACGCTTGCAGAGCGTGGGCCGTTCCAGCCTGTGTCCGTGGCTTAGCGTCATTTGCATTCCATCTCTTAGACGGTGCCTTCCACAGGTCTCTGTTTTGCCCCCTGGGCTCTCTGCGCTTGGTATGTGTGTCAGTAGGGTTTCAGGTGATTTGCCACTGCGCTATCAAGCCCCTTGAGCATTTATTTTCATCGGAGCCAAAAGCATGCCTGACATTGTGAATGTTTCTGGAGGGTCGCCCTTGTAGAGGCAATGTGGGCGGGTACGATCTGCTCTTGAAAAATCCACTTCCATAAAGCTGCCCTACTGCCTTTCATCCTGGTGTCCTTATGGGCTTAAGTCTTAAAGCCCAGCTTCTCACATGTCCATTGTTCTGGTTTTGTATTGTATTGCTCTGTATCTGTACTGATGGTCACCTAGCACGGTATTGCACTGTAGCGTTCTGTTTTTGTAGGACACTGTATGGCACGGCATTGTATTCATCTTGCATTGCAGCATCATGCTTGTGTGGACTGAGATCGCGTTGCACCATATGCCTCTGTATTGCGCCAGGTCTTGACTAAGACTGCGTCGCACCGTATGGCTCCGTATTGTGCTGGGTCTTGCATAACGCTCTGTGGCTCTGTATTGCACCAGGCCTTGACTTTGGTCTAAGACTGCATTGCACTGTATGGCGCTCTGTCGTATCATAGGGCTCGGTGTCACACCTGGTCTTGCGTGTCACCGTACGGCTCCACATTGTGCTGGGTCTTGACCGTGATCTAAGACTGCATCACGCCATACGGATCTGTGTCGTGCTGGGTCTTGACTGTGGTCTAAGATTGTGTTGCACTGTACGGCTGCGTATTTCATCACACTATGGCTCCATATTGTGCGGGAGCTGCGTGAGGACACTGACACGATCAATGTGATCTAACAAGTCAACCTTTATTTCCGTGTTTCCAGTGCAATTTATAACCCTCGACCACACCCAATAAATACTGATTGGCTTCATCGCAAATAACAGCCCATAGTCAAACCTGATTGGCCACATTACGAGTCATGTTCAAGTCATGTTCACAAATGTTCACACCCATCTTCTTCAAGAAATTAAAACTGCATCATTAATGGCGGCTGTCTCTTCTCCTGCACCTGTAAGATGTTCATGCTCCCTGCACCGGAAGTTGTTTATGCTTTCAGCAGTTCCGGTACGTCCCAGCTCGGATTCTCTGGAAAGGCTGGATTGTTCATATGTCCCTTATTTCATAAATGTCCTCCCACAATATTGCACTGGGTCTTGCATCACACTCTATGGCTCTGTGTCGCGCCAGGTCTTGACTGTGACATAAGACTGCGTCACTCCGTACGAATCCGTGTCGCACAGGGTCTTGCATTGCACCGTATGGCTTTGTGTTGCGCTGAGTCTTGCATCACACTCTATGGCTCCGTATTGTGCCGGGTCTTGACTGTGGTCTAAGACTGCATTGCACTGTATGGCTCCGTGTCGCGCTGGGTCTTGCATCTCACCATACAGCTCTGGGTCTTGACTGTTGTCTAAGACTGGGTCACACCGTACGGTTCTGTGTCGTGCTGGGTCTTGCGTCGCACCATACGGCTTCGTGTTGCGCTGGGTCTTGACCGTGATCTAAGACTGCGTTGCACCCTACGGCGCTGGGTCTTTTTTTTTTTTTTTTCCCCCAGTCCCTATCGCTCTGTGTGGCACTGTTAATTGTAAATGTTTGGACTGCGGAGGGCCTCGGGCTGGGGTTTTCAAAGGCAGGGCGATTTTGGAGGCCAGTGGGAACCCTGTTCCTGAGGAGAGCCGCAGACCTGTGGTGGCAGGCAGTGGGTGAAGGGCAGAGCGGAGAGGGAGGGGTGGTTTGCAGGGTAGGTGAAGTGAGCGTTGTGCATGTGTGTGGCTTTGGTTGTGTGGTAGTGTGTAAGCGTTGTTAACATGTTGTA
The DNA here is from genome assembly GCF_034619465.1 of Leptosomus discolor. Classification (NCBI taxonomy): domain Eukaryota; kingdom Metazoa; phylum Chordata; class Aves; order Leptosomiformes; family Leptosomidae; genus Leptosomus; species Leptosomus discolor. The sequence continues at coordinate 127,428 of NW_028237881.1, forward strand.
GCTGGAGTCGAGGTATTTTTCTTTTCCAGGCCTTGTATAAAAAAAGCAACAAACCACATCCCCAAAACAAACACACCACCCAAACCCAAGATATTCTAATAAGAAAAAAAACCCAGTCAGGGGATATTTTTTTCCACTTGCCTTTTTTTTTTTTTTAACCTTATTGGGTCCTAATTGGTCTGCACAGAGATGATTACTGCTGAAGTTTGGATGGTGGAAGGCAGCAGGGTACGTGGTGGGCTTTTGAAAAGCCCGGCAGGATCCCTGGCACACTCCGGGAAGCGGCATGTCCCCTGGTGGGCTTCGGGAAAGCCGGGAAAAGACACAGCACACTCGGCGATTTAGTAGGGAGCTCGGTGTGCTTTGGGAAAGTCCGGCAGAAGCCGTAGTGCGCTTGGGAATGGAGCAAGGATGACAGCGGGGTTAAGGAAAGACCAATGGATGCTGTGGCACTCTTGGTAAGTCAACAGGGAGCTCATCCTGCTCTGGGGTGGGTGCTCCACTGGTGCCACTGGTGGTGGCAGCTCCGCAGCTGGCTGGATGTGCGGGCATTGGGCTTTAGTCACGGAGAGAACCGGAGTTGTCTTTTCCAGGTAAGAGCTGTGAGAAAGGCCCAGGTTCAGCACCACATAGACTGGATAGGGGGGAAATGGGGGGAAAACGGAGATAAAAAGGAGAAAGGAGGGGGACCACGGGCAATGGAGGCAAAGATGGGGAAACTAGGGAGAACTGGGGCACGTGAGGAGAAAGAAATGGAGAGTAGCAGTGATTATACCCTTTGCTGTTTTTTTAATTATTTCTTGGTTTTCCTTGGTGATGTTATTCACATTTTCTTTCTACTTGTTGTTGGTTTGCTGTCCCTATTTAATAATTTTTTCATTTCCCTAGTACCCATATCTTTTATTTTTTTTTATGCCTACTTTTATTATTTCCTTTCTTTCCTTAGTGCTCTTTCATTTACTTTTTAAATCCATGTTAGTTCTCCATCACTGTGTTTAAATTTTTTGTCTTATTTCCTTTTAAAATTTGGTCTCCTTAGATCCCATTTGCTGTCTTAATTTTGACACTTTTAAAAATTATTTTGTGCATTCCTCTGTGCCCTCACTATTTAGATATTCTTTCTACCTTGGCATTTTCTTTTGCTGTGGCTCTTTGTTCTTTCCTCTCTTGTTATTTTGGCTATTGTTCCATTCTTTCCTGTCTTAGTCTCTTGGCTTTAAAAATTTTGTTTCTGTGTCTGCTTTTATCTAGTTTGCTGGTGGTGTTTTTAAGGTTTTTGTTTGTCCTCTACCTAGTCACTTTTATTTTTCCTTTGACCCAGCTCTCTATCTTTATTTTTAATAGTTTCCAGTTTCTTGAGTACCCAGTCACTTCTTGAATTTACTTTTGATGTGCGTCTCTTTTTCAGCCTTTATTTTTTAGGTTTGCTTGTCTTGCCTCATGTGGCTTTTTAGGTTTTCTGTGCTTAATTTTATCCCAGCTAACACGTTTATTTGTTATTTCCTTCCCGTGAGTCCTGCAGCCCGTGCTTCTTTTATGATTTTTTTTTTCCCCACAACTCTATTAATTTAGATTGCTGTCTCTGTTTCTGAATTTTTTTCCTCTCTCAATCTCTTGGCTTTAAAAAGCGTTTCTACACCTGTACAGGTAATTTAGTTTGCCGTCTCTTATTTTCAGTTCTCTGATGACCATACCGTAGCTTTTTGCATTTTCAGTTTTCCTTCTCTGTCTCCTTTTGTTAAGCTGACTATCCCTGTGTTTTAATCCTTTCTTGTCTGTTACATGCCCCGTCGCATTTGACTCTTTTGTCCTTTATTCAGTTTGCGCTCCCTATTTCTTTTTCCATTTTCCTTGCTCTCTGGCTATTTAAATTTTCTTTTAATGTCTCCATTTATCTAGTTCCCTTTCCCTTGTTTTAGTTTTTCCTGTCCTGTACCATATTGCTTTAAAAATTTTATTTCTGTTATCATTTACTGAGTTTCCTGTCCTAGAAACTTTAGCCCATGGCTTCTTATGTTCCGCTTTGAATCTCCCCCTAACACGTTCTTGAATTTCCTACCTTGTGGGAGCAGTGCCAACGACATGGAAGACTGATTGAGACTAAAATAGAAGCGTGAAGCCAATGTTCAACATGTAAGAGTAAACATGATAAAAGACCCGGTGTTCCAAACAAGCCACATGGCAAAATGAATCTTGAGCATACAAAAAAGCCAGGCTGGAAACCGCCTGGGAGGGTGCGTGAGAGAGGACGTAACCGCAAAGAGTCAGGAGCGTGGGCACGCCAGAGAAGAATGTTAAAACATCCCCTTGGTTTTTTAGTTCAGGAATGAGAGCGCTCTGTATAATTGCTTGAAAGAGAGAAGCAAGAGAGCTTCCTTTGCTATGCCGCACATCCGTGCTGATTAAAGAATACACCTAGAAAAAGGCTACAAAGTCTGCATCTCCTTCATCACTGCAGATAGGTGCCCTGTGTGAGGAAAACCTCTGGGCGAGTTTGCTTTTTATAGTTATACTAAGGTTTTTGTGGCTACCTTCCTTAAACAGGAACACCTGCACCCGTTGAACAGGAAAACTACAGGATCATTGTAATGGGACAGATGGCTTCGCAAGAGTGTAAATTACATTAAAAAGCACCGCAACAGGTATTGCGTGCTGCTGGGTACCGTGTAACTAAAACCCATCTAATGTGATCGCTGCTGTTGGTAAAAGAACATTGTAATTGGTTCCCAGTAGATGGCACGCTTGATAGCGCTATGTGGGAGCGAGTAGGGGAATGCTTACAGACACCTAAAGGGCTAGGTTTTGAGATTCCTGATGCTGTTATTGTGACACGGCAGTTTTTATACTCCCTGTTGGCGCAGCTCAAACCTTTAGAGGCTATTGTTAGAAAATGGGGGAAAAAAAAAAAAAGATAGAAACGGGGCCCAAAAGGCCAAAATATATATATGATGGAGCTAAAGATGTCCCAAATAATTCTGAGACTGAAGACCCTTTTGACCCTGGGCCGCTTAGTGCAGAGGGGGAACCAGATTTATACTCTCTATTACCATTACCTCCTCAGCCATTAGAGACACTGCCCTGCTCCCCCCCCCCCCCCCCCCCCCCCCCCCCCCCGAAATTTTCACCTCCACCGCTGTTATGTTCTATGTTGTCTACGGCACCTGCTAATCCCTTTCTGAAGGAGTTATCCAAGATCGAGTCAGCAGCGCAGAAATGTAAAGAAGCAGCTATAAAACGGGCTAATTTTACTTTTGCCTTCCCTGTTAAAAAGAAATAAAACCGATCCCCATCTAATGAGGGTTTGCCTTACCAGGTTTCTAAAGAGCTTAAAAAAAAACACTATTATGGAAAATGGATTACAAAATACATTCACCGTGGGATTAATAGAGGCAGTGCGGGTGGCATATATAATGACACCACGGGATTGGAAAATATTAACGAAAACATTATTATTTTCAGCATGGCGTGAGGTTTGGCAATTAGAACATTACGGCTTAGTAACAGAGCAGGCGATGGATAATTTGGGTGCAGGAATACCGATTCATCGGGGTCTGCGTACAGGCACAGGACAACATATAAGCACACAGGCACAAATAGCCCTGGATAGATGGGCTTTTGAACAAGTCCGGCTGGGTCAGTGAGGAGGAACAAGGAGAGAAGGGATGGAAAGAGTTAACAGGATTCAGGCACCTCCTGCCCTGACCCTTGAACAAGAGTAAAGAAAGATGACAGGGAAGTAAACAGGTGCAGACCATCAGGTCCGAGAGGAGCACAAGCCTGCAGGATAGCAGCCAAGGGAGTGAGCAGTAGTGGCGCGTGAACCATGCCCGTACACCAATCATAGCTTACGTTTTTTTTCCCTGCCTTGTGCTATATATATATATATTAGTAAAGAACTGTTATTCCTATTCCCCATATCTTTGCCTGAAGGCCCATTAATTTCAAAATTATAATAATTTGGAGGGAAGGGGGTTGCATTTTCCATTTCAAGGGAGGCTCCTGCCTTCCTCCGCAGACACCTGTCTTTCAAACCAAGACAGACGCTCGTCTCCAAGAAGGGCCAGAAAGAGGATCTGGGGAACTACAGGTCCGTCAGCCTGACCTAGGTACCGGATGAGATTATGGAGCGGTTCATCTTGGGTGTGCTCGCAAGGTAAGTGCAGGACATCCAGGAAGTCAGGCCCAGCCAGCATGGGTTCATGAAAGGCAGGTCCTGTTTGTCCAACCTGATCTCCTTCTATGATCAGGTGACCTGCCTAGTGGATGAGGGAAAAGCTGTGGATGTTGTCTCTCTGAACTTCAGTAAAGCATTTGACACAGTTTCTCACAACATCCTATTGGACAAGCTGGTGGCTCGTGGCTTAGACAGGTGTACTCTTTGCTGGGTTAGAAAGTGGCTGCATGGCCGAGCCCAGAGAGATTTGGTAAATAGAGTTAAATCCAGTTGGCGACCGGTCACAAGCGGTGTTCCCCAGGGCGGAGTATTTGGGCTGGTCTTGTTCAATACCTTTATCAATGACCTGGATGAGGGGATCGAGTGCACCCCCAGCGAGTTTGCAGATGACACGAATTTAAGTAGGGCTGTTGATCTGCTTGAGGGTAGAGAGGCTCTGCAGAGGGATCTGGACAGGCTGGATCGATGGGCTGAGATCAGTTGCATGAAGTTTCACAAGTCCAAGTGCCGGGTCCTGCGCTTCGGTCACAACAGCCCCATGCAGCGCTACAGGCTTTGGAAAGTGTGGCTGGAAAGCTGCCCGGCAGAGAAGGACTCAGGGGTGCTAGTTGACAGTCGGCTGAACATGATCTGTCAGTGTGCCCGGGTGGCCGAGAAGGCCAACAGCATCCTGGCCTGGATCAGCAATGGTGTGGCCAGCAGGAGCAGGGGAGTGATCGTGCCCCTGTACTGAGCACTGGTGAGACCCCACCTTGAGTGCTGTGTGCAATTTTGGGCACCACCGTGTAGGAAAGACATTGAGGTCCTGGAGCAGGCCCAGAGAAGGGGAATGAAGCAGAGGGGTCATGAAAAAATGTCTTATGAGGGACTCCTGAGGGAACTAGGATTGATTAGCCGAGAGAAGAGGAGGCTGAGAGGAGACCCTATTGCTCTCTACAGCTACCTAAAAGGAAGTTGTAGTGAGGCTGGCGTTGGTCTCTTCTCCCAAGTAACTAATGACAGGACAAGAGGTAATGGCCTCAAGCTGCACCAGGGGAGATTTAGATTGGATATTAGGAAGAATTTCTTGACCGAAAGAGTGGTTAGACATGGGAACAGGCTGCCCAGGGAGGTGGTGGAGTCACCATCCCTGGAGGTGTTTCAAAGACTTATAGGTGTGGTGCTGAGGGACATGGTTCAGTGGTGGGCTTGGCAGTGTTAGGATAACTGTTGGACCTGATGACCTTAAAGGTCTTTTCCAACCAAAATGATTCTATCTTTTTCTTCCCCAAAAAAGTGAAACTATATGAGGGATCTCTTCTCTCACTGACTTTTTATAAGTTTGATTTATGACAGGAAAAAAAAAGTTAAAATTGTGTAACTTATAAATGGACTTGTGTTGTTTAAACTGTAACTGCCAAATAGCCGCAGTGTGTGGTTTATGAGGGGTGTTTAAGCAGTTCGGTATTTGTTCTAAGTGTTCAAAAAGAGAGGCCGCTGAATGTTACGGGTGTTTTTACCCATGTTTGGCCACAGTGCTCCGAAGTACTTTATTTCTGTCTGGCTTTTGATGGTGTGTTTCCCTGGCCGTTCGGTGTCGTCTCTCCTGGGTGGTGCAGCTGGCTAGACATCCCTCCTAATGGTGTAATGCACAGGAAAACCCCTAGTTGGATCGGAACGGTGTATTTTGGAGCCAGGTAATTTAATGATATCCATTCACAGCTAGGCAAGTTCAGTTAATGCAGATGGAAAATCAATTAATTTTGTAGTGTGAGCATTTTTATTGGCCGTACATAAACACCCACGTGCCTTTGTAGTATAAAGCGAATTACTGAGATTTGTTCTTTCTTTAAAGAAAGTTTTAAACTTGACTTTATTTTTATTTGAAGTTTTACACTTCACTCTGCAGATTTATCGACTGAGCAAACGAGACGAAAGTACTCCTGGCAGCATCAAGTGTGAGAGCTGTGGTGAGTCCTGGGCCCTGGGGGGCCCTGTCACCCCTTGTGCATCCCAGTCCACCCCCACCCCTCCTCTAGCCCTTTCCCTTTCCCATGCTGTTGTGATGGTTTTTCTTCCCTATACTTCTCTTCTATCCTGCTCCCTTTTCCTCTCTCCCTTCCTTTCTCCTGTTCTACTACTCTCTTTTCTTTTTCTCTGCACTTCTTCCTGCTCCCTCTCCTTTTTTTTCATCCTGTTTCTGCCCTGTAGCCCACTGCTGTTTTTCCCTTTTTTTGTGTCTCTTTGGCCTGATTTGCATCTGTCTTTCTTTCCACCCCCCCCCACCCCACCCCCCCCCACCCCCCCATTTCTCTGGCCTGTCTCCTGGCACTCTTTTCTTCTTTGCACCTGTATGTGCTGTTCCATGTCCTTGTCCTGCTCTGGTTAAGTTTTTCCCGTATTAACGTTGAGAGCCCTGGTTGTTTTAAGCTATGTAGTTTAGTCTTTGAGAACCGTTTGACCTTATGCCCTGTGTTTGTAATTTACATTGCTTGTCTGTCAGAGATCAGTCAAAGAGATAGGGAACTTATCATGTGTTTGTGCCAAGGAAGAAGAATGACCTTTGGTGATTGGAAGATATAGGTATACCACCATATGTAAATAACAGGAACTTGGAAATATACACAAGTAAACCATAAGATCGGGGTAACGAAAAGTATGTTCCAAGATCATCAACATGTAGCAATGAATTCTAGGAAAGTACTGAATACGTAATGAATATGGATGGATTAAACTGTACTTAAACTGCTTTGTGAAACCACTCTGGTGGAGCGATCCCCAGTGCTGCCCAGCGCTGCAATAAAGAATGCCTGCTTAATAACACTCTGTAGTTTTTGAGTTTTCATCTCGGAATCCTTACCCAGCCGCACCTAGCCTCCTACCTCTGTGAGGAGCGTTAGAAAGCAAGGGGGTTTGGAAGCTCCGAATTTTGTTTCAGTCCTCTTCTAGCTTTGCTTCCTTTTTCCTTCTCTCTCAATGCCCCTCTGGTCTTGCCCACTGTTGCTGTGTTTTTCATTCTGTATCTCACTGTCCTGTTCCTCCTTGCGGTTCATCTCTTCCTCTCTCTGATCCTTTGTGCTTCTCCCTGTTCCTGCTATTTATTACTTCACTTCTTTGTCCCTGTCATTCTCTGTTGCTCTCGTCCTCTCTCTATCTCGATATCCAGCTCCCTGCGCCCCTGTCTCTTTCAGAGTATCCGGCTTTCTGGCTCCCTGTCAGTCACCTGTTTTCTATGTTGCTCTGTCCTTCCTCCTGTCTTTCCTTGTCCCTCTGGCCTGCTCCCTGTCACTGTCTTTTTTTTTTTTTCTGTCTTTCTTTATCTCTGGGTGGCAGCAGGCCAAGTGGTCAATGATCAAGGCTAAAAGGTTATTGTGTCACAGGTCAGGGTCAAAATGTCACAGGGTCAAAGGTCAAGGTCTAAAGGGCACAGGGAAATGTTAAGGACCAAGGGTCACAAGTCAAACGCAAAAAAGATTGCAGGGTCAAAGGTCAAAAGGTCATGGAGTCAAAGGTCAAGGTTAAAAGGGAGAAGAGTGAAAGGGTCACGGGACCAAAGGTCAACAGGTCACGTGTCAAAGGTCACGGTGGTAAATTTCATGTCAAAGGGTCACGGGTCAAAGGCAAAAAAAGTTGCAGGGAAAAAAGGTCATGCGGTTAAAAGCCAAGGTCAAAATATAGCAGTGTCAAAGGTCAAAAGGTCATGGGGTCAAACTCAAAAGGTCACGGGGTCAAAGTTCAAAAGATCACAACTCAAGAGTTAAGGTCAAAACGTCGCAGGGTCAAAATATCACGGGGTCTGTCAAAAGATATTGGAGACAAAGGTCAAAAGGCCACAGGTCAGAGATCAAGGGTCAAAATATCACAGAGTCAAGGTGAAAAGGTCACAGGGTTGAAAGGCCAAGGGCAAAAGGTCACAGGGTCAAGGGCCAAAGGTCATAGGGGCAAGGACAAAATAGTCAAAGGTCATGGGGTCGAGGTCAAAGGTCAAAAGGTCACGGGGTCAAGGTCAAAAGTCACGGGGTCAAGGTCAAAAGGTCACGGAGCCAAGATCAAAGGGCCAAAAGACACGGGGTCAGTCAAAGGGTCAAAAGGTCAAGGTCAAAGGTCAAAAGGTCACGGGACCGAGGCAAAAAGGTTGAAAGGCCAAGCGGTCGTCAAAAGGTCACAGGTCAAGGTCAAAAGGTCAAGGGACCAAGGTCAAAAGGTCACGGGGTCAAGATCAAAGGGTCAAAAGGTCAAGATGCCAAGGTCAAAGGGTCAAAAGGTCAAGGGGTCAAGCTCAAAAGGTCACAGTCAAGGGCAAGAGGTCAAAAGGTCACGGGGTCAAAGTCAAAAGGTCAAAACAAATGTAAAAAGGTCAAGGTCAAAAGGTCACGGGGTCAAGGGCAAAAAGTCACGGGTCAAGGGCAAATGGTTAAAAAGGTCACAGGGTCAAGGTCAAAGGGTCAAAAGATCACGGAGTCGAGGTCAAAAGGTCAAAGGGAAAAGGTCAAGGTTAAAGGTCAAAAGACATGGGACTGAGGTAAAAGGTCGAAAGGTCAAGGGGTCAAGGTCAAAAGCTCAAAGGACCAAGGTTAAAAGGTCACGGGGTCAAGGTCAAAGGGTCAAAAGGTCAAGGGCCAAGCTCAAAAGGTCACAGAGTCAAGGTCAAAAGGTCACGGGGTCAATGTCGAGGTCAAAAGGTGACGATCAAAAGGTCACAGGGTCAAGGTAAAAGGTCAAGAGGTCAAAAGGTCAAGGTAAAAAAGTCATGGGTCAAGGTCAAAAGGTCAAGGTAATAGTGTCACGGGATCAAGGTCAAAGATTCAAACGGTCAAAAGGTCAAGGGGTCAAGTTCAAAAAGGTCACGGGGTCAAGATCAAAGGGTCAAAAGGTCAAGATGCCAAGGTCAAAGGGTTAAAAGGTCAAGGGCCAAGGTCAAAGGGTCAAAAGGTCAAGGGCCAATCTCAAAAGGTCACAGTCAAGGGCAAGAGGTCAAAAGGTCACGGGGTCAAGGTCAAAAGGTCAAAAGGTCAGAACAAAGATTAAAAGGTCAAGGTCAAAAGGTCACGGGGTCAAGGACAAAAGGTCACGGGTCAAAGACAAACGGTTAAAAAGGTCACGGGGTCAAGGTCAAAGGGTCTCAAGGTCAAAGGGTCAAGGTCAAAGGTAAAAGGTCAAGGTTAAAGGCCAAAATTCATGGGATCGAGGTAAAAAGTTCGAAAAGTCAAGGGGTCAAGGTCAAAAGGTCAAGGGATCAAGGTTAAAAGGTCACGGGGTCAAGGTCAAAGGGTCAAAAGGTCAAGGGCCAAGCTCAAAAGGTCACAGAGTCAAGGTCAATAGGTCCCGGGGTCAATGTCAAGAGGTCAAAAGGTGGCGATCAAAAGGTCACAGGGTCAAGGTAAAAGGTCAACAGGTCAAAAGGTCAAGGTAAAAAAGTCATGGGGTCAAGGTCAAAAGGTCAAGGTAATAATGTCACGGGATCGAGGTCAAAGATTCAAAAGGTCAAAAGGTCAAGGGTTCAAGGTCAAAAAGGTCACGTGGTTAAGGTCAAAAGGCCGTGGATCAAAGGTCGCGGGTCATGGTCCAAAGATCAAGGGATCAAAGGTCAAAAGGTAGTGGGGGTGAAAGGTCAAGTTCAAAAAGGTCAAAAGTAGGGGGTCAAAGGATAAAAGGTCACAGGGTCAATGGTTAGGAGGTTATGGGGTCAATGGTAAATCCAAATGTCATGGGGTCAAAGGTCAAGGTAAAAATTTCATATGTCAAAGATCAACAGTCATATGGTCAAACGTCAAAAGGTCAGTTGCCAAGAGTTACAGGTCAGCAGTCAAAAGGTCGAGGTCAAAATGCCAGAGGTAAAGGCTTGGGGTCAAAGGGTCAAAGGCCAAGGAAAAAGTCACAAGGTCAAAGTTGAATTTTAAAAGGTCAAGTACCACAATCAAAAGGTCACAGGGTCAAAAGGGCACGGGTCAAGGTCACAAGGCCATGCTGTCAAAGGTCAAAGTTAAAAGGCCAGGGGTCACATGGTCAAAGGTCAAGGGGAAATGGTCACAGGATCAAGGTCAAAAAGTCACAGGTTCAAAGACCACAGGGTCAAGGTCAAAAGTTTATGGCTCAAGGCTTTGGCCTTGGGTGCTCGGCCGGTGCTGCCGGCGGTGTCAGCTCTGGAGCTGGCTGGATGTGCGGGCACTGGGCTTTGGTCACGGAGAGAAGCGGAGGTGTCTGTCCGAGGTAAGCACTGCGGGACAAGGCAAGGTCCAGCAGCACATAGAGTAGGAACTACCTTTGTACGCAGTTTTTGGTTGTTTTTCAGGTTGGTAATTTTCTGCTGAGGGTTTGGGGGTGGCAAGATGGTTTAATAGTGTGCAATTTTTTTCTTTTATTTTAGATGTGTTGTGTTTTCCTGGAATTCTTGACTATGAAAGATGGAACCTTGTTTTTTTCCCACCGGTTTTGCTGTAGGCTCTGTAAGTTGCTGATATTTCAATCTATGCTGATTTTCTCTCTTAATAGGACTGATGGTCACGTTTTCCAGCAGGGGTTAGGGTGAGCACCTTGTATGCATCTGTATACAGAGTTTGAGCATTTTTCAAAATAGCAGCAGCAACATAAAGCATAGTGTCTTTCAGGGTCTGAGAAGGCCCATTGCCTTTCCCAGTCACCTGCAGAGCACCACATTGTCCCTAAAAACTGCACCTCGTGGCAAGCTCTTCCGAGTTTATTAGCATCAAGACTGTGCTTATTTTGTGGGCCTGTAGCCCACGTGGGTGTACCTGTCACCCCTGACTCATGCAGCCCTGCCTCCCGTGGGCGTGCCTCGTGCCCCTCCCAATTACCCACCCCATGGGCGTGCCTTAGCCCCCCTTCCCACGACCCCACCTCTCATGCGTGTGCCTTGCCTGCTTTTTGTACCCACTTTGTGGGTGCGCACACCTCACCCCCTTGTCCTCGCCCTGTGCACCTGCCTTGCACCTCCCTCAGGTGGGCATGCTTTGTCTCCCCCTTTGTCCCCACCCCATGTGCCTGCCTTGCCCCCACCTCTCCAAGTACTGCTGCTCCAGATGCACACCACCAATAATCCGCTTGCATTCCGAACTTTCCTCTGGCATCTCCTTGGGCCCCAAATCCCTGGGATTGCATCAAAATTACCCCCACGGTGTGTCAGCACCACCCCCATGCCCTTTGCCATCCTGCCCCTTTGGGGCATGTTGGTGCTGCCCCTGACCCTCTTGTGGTACCCACCCTTGTGCATGTGCTGGTCCCACCGCTGACCCGCCTCCCTTGGGTGTGCCTTGCCTGTGCCCCTGCCCCATGGGCATGTCTTGCCCCCACCCCTCCAAGTATTGCTGCTCCAAACACACACCACAAATAAACTGTCTGCACCCTGAACTTTGCTCTGGCAACTCCTCAGGCCCCAAATCCCTGGGCTTACCCCCAAAATGCCATCACCAGTGATGCCAAGGGGAAAGAGGGGGGTACTCAGCAGGGACATCCTCAAACCCCGAGGCCTCCATTGGGCTTTCCCAAGGCCAGGAGGGTGGAAAAGCGGTGTCACTTTTTACATTTTCTTCCTACATCTCCCTCTTCTGAGCTCCTTGTCCTTGGGTGTTTGTTCTTGCCTGTGGCCTCTGTTCCTGATGGGCTCCAGGTGTGGCCAGTGGGGCTAATGAGAGGGCTGGCCCTGCTATAGGCTATGAAGGGGCTGCCTGAGGGAGCTGGTAAAGGGGAATTGGCTGAGGAGGGAGTGGATGTGCCTCCAGCATGGAATGGCTGGTCCCTGCAGCAAAGAAGGATCCTCCTGAGCTGTCTGTGATGGAGCAGACCACCAGCATGTGGTGCCGGGAGCTCAGTTCCTGTGTCAGTCATGCATATGAGCTACTGGCGAGCCTGGCAGTGGAGGGGTGTTGAGAGAAAAGCTTCGGGGAGGTGAAGGTCTGAGCTGGTGCCAGGAGCTGGGGTGAGTTGAGGGTTCTCCCATGTGCATCCTGGTCTATCTCTTCCACCCTGCCTGGGAAAGGGCTGCCCAGGGATGGGGAGGGCCAGCCATGGCTTTCTGTCCTGCTCCCTTTGGTGCTGGAGCCTGCCAGGCACCCTGCCACTTTTCTGAGAGTGCCAGGGCTTCTGCTCAAGTCAAGGAGGGGGTAGCAGGGCTGGAAAAAAGTGGAGCCTGGGATGGGGTGCAAAATCAGGGAAAATGTGGCAGTCAAGACAAGCTGGAAGGGTGGAAAAGTAGTGTCACGTTTTTCTACATTTTCTTTCTAAGTCACCGTCTTTCTATCTTCCTGACCCTATGTGTTAGTTCTTGCTTTTGTTTCTTTTCCCTTACTGCTGTAGAATCTTTCTTTGTCCCTTGTCTTGTTGTCCTGCTGGTCCCTTCCATGCCTCTCTCCTGCTCCCCCTCTCTCTTATGTATTCCTCCATTTCTCCCTGGGTTTTTTGCTAAGTCTTTCATCTCTTCTTTCTCTACACCATTATCCCGCTCCCTGTCCCTCTGCTGTTCGCAGCATCCCTTTTGCTGGCTGCCTGTCCCCCATCTCTTCTCTACCTTCCTCCTGCTTTTCTCTTCCTTTCTCTCCTGCTGTCCTGCTGCGTTTGGGCACCGAGTCCGGTAGCCAGCTCAGTGCCAGGGTTTGTTCTGGGCAGGAGTGAGTAAACTTTTCCTGCCTCCTCTGTGCCCCTGGATGGTATTCAAGCCCCTGGGTGCAGAGCTCGTGGCTGTGGGCAGGTGCCAGGGAGGGGGCCATGTGCTGTGGGGCTCTGGCCAGGCCCTTGTTCCTGATGGGCTCCAGCTGGGGCAGGTGTGGCCAGTGAGGCTAATGATGGGGCTGGCCCTGCTTTGGCCTATGAAGGGGGCTGCCTGGGCATGCCCAACTGCAGGAGCTGGCTGAGGAGTCAAACCAAGGGGCTTCCACAGGCAGCTGTCTCCAGATGGTCCCTGTGGCAAGGAAGGATCCCTCCCAGCCGTCCCCAACAGAGCACACCACCAGCACATTGCACCAGGACCTTGGCGCCTCTGTTGGCTGCACACGTGAGTTGCTGAATGTCCAGGAAACCTTGTGGGAGAAGTGTGTTGAGTCACCCACCGCCTACTCCTAAGGTCAGGCAGCCAGTACTGTGGAGGAGGAAGGGGCAGAGACAGAGAGAAAAGCCTCAGGGTGGTGAAGGTCTGCCGTTGGCACATGTCCCCTCGTGCTTGTCCGGGCCCATCCCTGCCCTGGTTCTCCAGATCTCTGTCTGCCTCCTTGCCTGTCCCTGCCTCTGTCTGCCTTTCAGGCTGTCTGGTTCCACAAAGCTTTTCTGTCTTCTGCTAGCATTGCCCTGTAAAGTGTCACCTTCTACCTTTCCTTTCTATGTCTTTTCCTTTCTGGTACCCCACCAGTTCTGATTTCATTCTTCCTCATTGCTTGTGACAATGGCATTTCTAGGTCCCCCCCTCCTCGTGTCTCTGTTTAACCAGTTCCCTGTGATTGTGGGAAGGGTGGTGGTCGGGGTCTGGGTTATTTGTGTCCTGGGCTCTGCTCAGGGAGCTCGTTCTGCTCTGAGGTTGCTGTGGTGTGGGTGTTCTGTTGGTGCTGCCAGCGGTGGCAGCTCGTGAGCTGGCTGGGCTGTGTGGGCATTGGGGTTTAGTCATGGAGAGAAGCGGAATGGAACCTTGTTTTTTTCTCTAGTTTGGCTGACAGCTTTTCCCTTAATATGACTGAAGGTGAGATTATTAGGTATTAGAAGGTGCAACATGTATGCACCTGTATATGCCCCTCCCTAACCACCTGTCCATGCCTCCGTGAGAGGTTTTTGCCCATGTGAGGCTTTTCCCGTGCCTGGTCTTCTGGCCGCTGGCCGGGCAACCTGACCAAGAGGTTCCTGTTCTACAGCCTCTTCCCCGGCGGCGCTTTCCGCGCTCTCTGCTGCCACCCTGTGACCAAAAAGCGGTACTTCAGCCCCGAAGACGCTTTCCGCGCTCTCTGCTGCCACCCTGTGACCAAAAGCCGGTACAGCAGCCCCTGCTGCACGCTGCCGCCCTCTCCGCGGCCAACGTGTGACCAAAAAGCGGTACTGCAGCCCTGGCGGCACGCTGCCACGCGCTCTGCTGCTACCGCCTACAGTGGGTGTGCTGCGCACTGCACGTGCTCCCCCCGTGTGCCCTGTGCTCGGCCCTTTCCTTTGGGATGGTGGGAAGGGCGTTGGGGGGGGCCTGGGGTAGATGAGCCCCGGGCTGTGCCCAGGGAGCTCCTTCTGTGCGAGGCGGGAGCTGTGGGACTGGGTAGGGTCCAGCAGCACCCACAGGAGCGAATGCTCTGGGATGCAGCTTGGGCTTTTTTTTTTTTTTTTTTTTAATTTTCCATCAGCAGTTTCCTAGGGAGTGTCCAGGGGTGACAAGAGGGTTTTAAAACACACAGCTTTAACTGATTTTTTTTTTTGCTGCTGTTTTTGTTTTGTTCTAGGTGCACTGGATTTTCCTGGAATTCTGAACTTCCTGCAGGATGGCAACTTGTTTTTTGTGAGGAGTGTTTCTGACCCTATTTCCCTTCCTAGGACTGAAGGTTAGATTATCAAGCAGCCATGAGGATGTGCACCATGTCTGCATCTGTCTATGCCCGCCCATCCCGCTGTCCGTGCCTGCAGGTGGGGTTTTTCCCATGCCACCCCCAACTTGGTGGCCTTGCCAAGGGTGGGTGTGCCTGGCCCTACTTCTCGTGTCCCTGCCTCCCATGGGTGTGCCTTGCCTGCTTTTTGTACCCACTTTATGGGTGTGCATAGCTAACACCCTATCCTCCCCCTGTGCACCTGTCTTGCCCCCCCCCCCCCCCCCCCCCCCCCGCCATGGGTGTGCCTTGTACCTGCCTCACATGGGCATGCTTTGTCCCCCTCCTTGTCCCTGCTCCATGCACCTGCCTTGCCCCCACCTCTACAAGAACTGCTGCTCCAGATGTACAGCACCAATAAACTGTTTGCATTCCAAACTTTGCTCTGGCAGTTCCTTGGGCCCCAAATCCCTAAGATTACCCCCAAAATGCCATCACCAGTAGACGTCAGGGGAAATGGGGGGCACCCAGCAGGGGCACCCCGAAGCCTCATGGTTTCCAACAGGCTTTGCCAAGGGCAGGGGTGGGTGGGAGAGTTGAAAAGCAGCATTACTTTCTACATTTTCTTCCTACATCTCCCTCTTCTGAGCTCCTTGTCCCTGGGTGTTTGTTCTTGCCTGTGGCCCCTGTTCCTGAAGGGCTCCAGGTTTGGCCAGTGGGGCTAATGAGAAGGCTGGCCCTGCTGTGGACTATAAAGGGGCTGCCTGAGGGAGCTGGTAAAGGGGAATTGGCTGAGGAGGGAGCTGGAGGTGCCTCCAGCATGGAATGGCTGGTCCCTGTGGTGAGGAAGGATCCCCCTGAGCTGTCCATGACGGAGCAGACCACCAGCACACATTGCTGGGAGCTTGGTGCGTGCATCGGCTGTGTGTGTGAGCCGCTGGCCAGCCTGGCGGTGGAGGGGTGTTGAGAGAAAAGTGTTGGGGTGCTGAAGGTCTGAGCCAGTGCCAGGAGCTGGGGTGAGTCACACGTTCTCCCATGCACATCCCGGTCCATCTCTGCTGCCCTGCCTGTCGGTCCTTCCGCTGCCTGGGAAAGGGCTGCCCAGGGATGGAGAGGGCCAACAATGGCTTTCTGTCCTGGCCCCTTTGCTGTGGAAGCCTGCCAGGCACCCTGCTGCCATTCCGAGGGCACTGGGGCTTCCCCTCAAGCTGCGGGGTGGGGGGGTGGTCAGGCGGGGTGTGGCAGGGCTGGAAGAAAGTGGAGGCTGAGATGGGGTGCGAAGGCAGGGAAACTGTGGAAGTCAAGAGGGGGTGGAAATGGTGTCACTTTTTACATTGTCTTTGTAAGGCTCCCTCTTTCTGTCTTCCTGACCCTATGTGTTAGTTCTTGTCTCTGTTTCTTTTCCCCTATTGCTTTACAATATTTCCCTGTCCGTCGTCTTGTCCTTGCCTTGTGGTCCTGCTGGTCCCTTTGGCCTCTCTCTCCTGCTCCCCCTCTCTCTTATGTATTCCCCCATCTCTCCCTGGGTTTTTTGCTCAGTGTCCCAGTACTCTTCTCTTTACTCTACTGTCCTGCTCACTGTCCCTCTCCTGTTTGCAGCATCCCGTTTGCTGGCTGCCTGTCCCCCATCTCTTCTCTACCTTCCTCCTGCTTTTCTCTTTCCTGCTGTCCTGCTGCGTTTGGGCACTGAGCCTTGTAGCCAGCTCAATGCCAGGGTTTGTTCTGGGCAGAGGTGAGTAAATTCTGTTCTGTGGAGTCCTCAGTCTAGGAGTTTTATGTTTAAAAAAAAAAAAAAAAAAAAAAAAGCTTGTCCTTCCAAAAAAGGGCTAGTCCTTCGTAGGACTGAGGTGTAGACTTGGAGAGTCTCTTAAAGACGTGATCAAAATTAAAGCTGGATTTCACTTAACATTGCTGCTGTTTGTCTTCGCTTTTGCCGCTTTCCCCACTGCTCCATCGTGACTGGATAAATAAAATAATGTCTATCCTGGAGCAGGTTAGGCCAATGGAAAATGTACTTCCCTCTGTTTATTTTCTCTTCCTGCAAGCGTGTGTATTCTTCTGTTTCTGTGCGCTTACTAAGAAATGATTCTGTGAGAATTGTATTGTACTCAAAGAGGAAAGAAACTGTGCATAACAGTTCGGGTGTTCTGAAGAAACGGACTGTTTTCACAATAAAAGCTTTATGCTTTTTCAGTCTGTAAGCTTTTAAAGTATCTTTTAGGGGTATGTGAAAACCTGACTGAGACACTGACATCTGTACTAAGAGTGATCAAGGTTATTTTTTTCTTTTTTTTTCTTTTTTTTTTTTTTTTTTTTTCCAGCACATCTACCAGTCCTGATTGGTAGCCTTAGGTATTGCAGCGCTGGGGATTTGTTATTAGGGTGAGGAAAAGGCTGAGGTACTTAATGCCGCCTTTGCCTCAATCTTTAATAGTCAGACTAGTTACCCTCAAGGTAATCAGCCCCCTGAGCAGGAGGACAGGGATGGAGACCAGGAGAATTCCGTCATAATCCAGGAAGTGGTACTTAATGACCTGCTCTGCCAATTGGAAACTCACAAGTCTATGGGGCCGGATGAAACACACCCGAGAGCGCTGAGGAAGCTGGCGGAGGAACTTGCCAAGCCACTGTCCATCATTTATCAGCAATCCTGGTCAACAGGAGAAGTCCCGGAAGACTGGAGGCTTACCAATGTGACGCTGTCCTAGGTTACAGTGTAAAATGTGCCAAAAGAAAAAAAAAAAGTATTCTGTTACCATGCTAAATAAAAACTGAGATCTCGAACACCCTAGCAGCCTTCTTCCACTGGATTCCCAGAGGAGTTTTTCCCCCCACTGGAGTTCCAGAGGACAAGAGCTACCTACCTACCACTGGACCTTCGGAGGAAGACCAGACCCTTTTCCAAGATCGCTGCTTCAACAGAACTACATCCATCGCTTCAGGAGGACTGCAGCCACCATCTTATCGGACTGCTACTGCCACCCTAACAGGGTGTCAGGTTGTATTTCTGACTCTGTCAGTGTAAACCAGTGGGTTGTTTTTTTTTCCCTGCCTTGTGTTATTTTTTTTTATATATATAGAAGTAAAGAACTGTTATTCCTATTCCCCATATCTTTGCCTGAAGGCCCGTTAACTTCAAAATTATAATAATTTGGAGGGAAGGGGGTTGCATTTTCCATTTCAAGGGAGGCTCCTGCCTTCCTCCGCAGACACCTGTCTTTCAAACCAAGACAGACGCTCGTCTCCAAGAAGGGCTAGAAGGAGGATCTGGGGAACTACAGGCCCGTCAGCCTGACCTAGGTACCGAGTGAGATTATGGAGCGGTTCATCTTGGGTGTGCTCGCAAGGTAAGTGCAGGATATCCAGGGAATCAGGCCCAGCCAGCATGGGTTCATGAAAGGCAGGTCCTGTTTGACCAACCTGATCTCCTTCTATGATCAGGTGACCTGCCTAGTGGATGAGAGAAAAGCTGTGGATGTTGTCTCTCTGGACTCCAGTAAAGCATTTGATGCCGTTTCCCACAACATCCTATTGGACAAGCTGGTGGTTCATGGCTTAGACAGGTGTACTCTTCGCTGGGTTAGAAACTGGATGCATGGCCGAGCTCAGAAAGATTTGGTAAATGGAGTTAAATCCAGTTGGCGACCGGTCACAAGCGGTGTTCCCCAGGGCTCAGTATTGGGGCTGGTTTTGTTTAATACATTTATCAACGACCTGGGTGAGGGGATCGAGTGCACCCTCAGCAAGTTTGCAGATGACACAAAATTAAGTGGGACTGTTGACCTGTTTGAGGGTAGAGAGGCTCTGCAGAGGGATCTGGACAGGCTGGATGGATGGGCTGAGGACAATTGCATGAAGTTTCACAAGTCCAAGTGCCGGGTCCTGCGCTTCGGTCACAACAACCCCCAGCAGCGCTACAGGCTTTGGAAAGTGTGGCTGGAAAGCTGCCCGGCAGAAAAGGACCCAGGGGTGCTAGTTGACAGTCGGCTGAACATGAGCTGTCAGTGTGCCCGGGTGGCCGAGAAGGCCAACAGCATCCTGGCCTGGATCAGCAATGGTGTGGCCAGCAGGAGCAGGGGAGTGATCGTGCCCCTGTACTCAGCACTGGTGAGACCCCACCTTGAGTGCTGTGTGCAATTTTGGGCACCACCGTGTAGGAAAGACATTGAGGTCCTGGAGCAGGCCCAGAGAAGGGGAATGAAGCAGAGGGGTCATGAAAAAATGTCTTATGAGGGACTCCTGAGGGAATTAGGATTGATTAGCCGAGAGAAGAGAAGGCTGAGAGGAGACCCTATTGCTCTCTACAGCTACCTCAAAGGAAGTTGTAGTGAGGCTGGTGTTGGTCTCTTCTCCCAAGTAACTAATGACAGGACAAGAGGTAATGGCCTCAAGCTGCACCAGGAGAGATTTAGATTGGATATTAGGAAGAATTTCTTTACCGAAAGAGTGGTTAGACATGGGAACAGGCTGCCCAGGGAGGTGGTGGAGTCACCATCCCTGGAGGTGTTCAAAAGACTTATAGGTGTGGTGCTGAGGGACATGGTTCAGTGGTGGGCTTGGCAGTGTTAGGATAATGGTTGGACGTGATGATCTTAAAGGTCTCTTCCAACCACAATGATTCCACGATTCTATATTTTTTTTTTCCAAAAAAAGTGAAACCATATGGGGGATCTCTTATCTCATTGACTTTTTGTAAGTTTGATTTATGACAGGAAAAAAAAAAGTTAAAATTGTGTAACTTACAAATGGGCTTGCATGGTTTAAACTGTAACTGCCAAATAGTCGCAGTGTATGATTTATGAGGGGTATTTAAGCAGCTCGGTATTTGTTCTAAACATTTAAAAAGAGAGGCCGCTGAATTTTAGGGGTGTTTTTCCCCATGTTTGGATGGAGTGTTCTGAAGTACTTTATTTCTCTCTGGTTTTCAATGGTGTGTTTCGGTGGCATCTCTCCTGGGCGGTGCAGCTGGCTAGACGTCCCTCCTAATTTGTCTGTCAGAGATCAGTCAAAGAGATAGGGAACTTATCATGTGTTTTTGCCAAGGAAGAAAAATGACCTTTGGTGATTGGAAGATATAGGTATACCACCATATGTAAACAACAGGAACTTGGAAATATGCACAAGTAAACCATGAGATCGGGGTAACGAAAAATATGTTCCAAGATCATCAACATGTAGTAATCAATTCTAGGAAAGTACTGAATACGTATTGAATATGGATGGATTAAACTGTACTTAAACTGCTTTGTGAAACCCCTCCGGTGGAGCGATCCACAGTGCTGCAATAAAGAATGCCTGTTTAATAACACTCTTGTTATTGAGTTTTCATCTTAGAATCCTTACCTGGCCGCACCTAGCCTCCCACCTCTGTGAGAAGTGTTAGAAAGCAAGGGGGTTTGGAAACTCCGATTTTTTTTTTTTTTCAGTGCTCTGGTAGCTCTCCTTCTTTTTTCCTTGTGTCTCTATGCCCCTTTGTCTTGCTTACTGTCGCTGTGTTTTTCATTCTGTATCTCACTGTCCCGTTCCTCCTTGCTGTTCATCTCTTCCTTTCTCTGACCCTTTGTGCTTCTCCCTGTTCCTGTTATTTTTACTTCACCTCTGTCCCTGTCATGCTCTGTTGCTCTCATCTCTCTATCTCGATATCCAGCTCCCTGCGCCCCTGACTCTTTCAGAGTTTCCTACTTTCTGGCTCCCTTTCAGTCACCTGTTTTCTATGTTGCTCTGTCCTTCCTCCTGTCTTTCCTTGTCCCTCTGGCCTGCCACCTGTCACTGTCTTTTTTTTTTTTTTTCTGTCTTTCTTTATCTCTGGGTGGCAGCAGGCCAAGTGGATATTAGGAAGAAGTGCTATGAGGGTGGTGAGGCACTGGAGCAGGCTGTCCAGAGAAGCTGTGGCTGCCCTCTCCCATGGAATTGTTCAAGCCCGGATTGGATGGGGCTTGGAGCAACCCGGTCTAGTGGAAGGTGTCCCTGCCCATGGCGGGGGGGGTTGAAACTAGATGGTCTTTAAGGTCCTTTCCAACACAAACCATTCAACGATTCTAGTCTTAATACTGCTTTTAAGTGTTCAAATGGCTTTTAAAGGATGTGTTGTATTTTGAGCGGCCCTGTTTACCTAGAATCCTCCTCTAGCTTGACTACTGTCCTATCCCTTATTCTGAATTAATTCCTCTGCTTTCTTCTGTACTATTTTTTTAATATGCTGCAATATATTTGGGGTTTTTGTTTTCTAGATGTGTGTCTGTAAGCATCTCATGGTGCTCAATCGATCACCCCTCAAGCCTGGGTTTGACCATTGCAGAGCAGAGCCTGAGCCAGAAAAGTGGCACCATCCTCTGGCGCGCTCCCTGCCCCACCATGGGGCAGCCACCAGCCTGTGGGATAGGGGCTGGAAGGGGCCTGCAGCCATCTGGGGGGGCTGCCCCCCTTTATTTTTCTAGCAGAGCTCCCCTTTAATGGGGTGGAGGTTTGTACATATGTAAATAGTGTTCTCAGAGTTAATGAGCTGCTGTTGGGGCAGTTTCCCTCATTTTGTGACTGTTTTTTTTTTCTGAGTGAATAAAAAGGGGCTTGTGTGTGTGATGTCACTTGGGCTTCTAAGTAGCACAGGGAGTGATGATGCAGCAGAGTAGCGGGTGAGTGGGAGATGAGGGGGGTTGTGAGGTTCCCCCAAAAAGGGGGGGGATCATATCCAAAAACCACCTGAAAATTCATGAGGGGGGATTAAAAAAATATTAAAACATGTAAATATGGGTGTGAGGTGTTGAAATAGCGAAAAATGTCTCATATATATAGAGAGACAATAATACTCATTTATATGTATAAAATGAAATGGAAATGAAAGCCATGTATCTACTACATGTACTAGTGCAGTTCAGTGTCCTAAATCTCCCTCTTTCTTTCTTCCTGATCCTATGTGTTAGTTCTTGCTTCTGCTTCTTTTCCCTTAACACTTTAGATTTTTCCTTTGTCCCTCGTCTTTGTCTCTACCTTGTTGTCCTGCTGGTCCCTTTGGCCTCTCTCTCCTGCTCCCCCTCTCTCATATATTCCTCCATCTCTCCCTGTTGTTTTTTTTTTTTTTTTTTTGCTCAATCTCTCAGCTCTCATCTCTCTCTACTGTTGCCTCGCTTCCAGTCCCTCTCCCATCCACAGCGTCTGGTTTCCCTGCTGCCTGTCCCCCACCTCTTCTCTATCTTCCTCCTGCTTTTTCTCTTCTCTTGTCTCCCGCTGTCCTGCTGCCTTTGGGCACCAAGCCTTGTAGCCAGCTTGCTGCCAGGATTTGTTCTGAGCAGGAACAAGTAAACTTTTCGTGTGCCCCTGGATGGCTTTCAAGCCCCTGGGTGCAGAGCCTGTGGCTGTGGGCAGGTGCCAGGGAGGGGCCACTGTGCTTTTGCCAGGCCCTTGTTCCTGATGGACTCCAGCTGGAGCTGGGGCAGGTGTGGCCAGTGAGGCTGACGGTAGGGCTGGCCCTGCTGTGGGCTATGAAGGGGACTGCCTGGGCATGCCCAGCTGCAGGAACTGGCTGAGGAGGCAAACAAAGGGGCTTCCACAAGGAGCTGCCTCCAGCAAGGAGCAGCCGGTCCCCGTGTGTGGTGGGTTAACCCTGGCCAAAATGCCAGGTGCCCACCAAAGCCACTCTATCACTCCCCCTCCTTAACTGGACAGGAGAGAGGAGAGGGGAAAAAAAAAATAACAGGCTCATGGGGTTGAGATAAGGACAGGGAGATCACTCAGCATTTACAGTCACGGGCAAAACGGACTCAACTGAAAGGAAATGTAATTTATTACCAATTAACTCAGAGGAGTAATGAGAAATAAAACCAAATCTTAAAACACCTTCCTCCCACCCCTCCCTCCTTTCCCGGGCATAACTTTGATCCCGATTTTCCTCCCTCCTCCCCTCCAGTGGCACAGGGGGGAAAACAGGGGATGGGGGTTAGGGTCAGTTTATCACACTGTTGTTTTCTGCTGCTTCTTCCTCCTCAGGGGGAGGATTTCTCACACTTTTCCCCTGCTCTAATGTGGGGTCCCCCTCACGGGAGAAGGTCCTCTGTGACTTCTCCAGCCTGAGTCTTCCCACGGGTTCAGTCCTTCATGAACTGCCTCATTGTGGGTCTCCTTCATGGTGTGCAGTCCTTCAGGAACCGACTGCTCCAGCATGAGCCCCCCTCACAGGGTCTCTAGCAGCAAACCTGCTCCAGTGTGGACTCCTCTCTCTCCACAGACCACAGGTCCTGCCAGGAGTCTGCTTTGGTGTAGGCTTCCCATGGGGTCACAGCTTCCTTTAGGTATCCACCTACTCTGATGTGGGGGCCCTCCATGGGGTGTAGGCAGTCATCTGCTCCTCCACCCATGGGCTGCAGGGGGACAACCTGCTTCACCATGGTCTTCACCACACATTGCAGGGGAATCGCTGCTGTGGCACCTGGAGCATCTCCTCCCCCCCTTCTTCACTGACCTTTGTCTCTGCAGGATGTTTCTCTCAGATATTCTCGCTCCTCTCACTCGCTGCAATTACTGCTGCACAACAACTTTTTCACTCTCTTAAATATGTTATCACAGAGGCGAAAAACACTCTTGCTGATTGGCTCAGCCTTGGCCAGCGGCGGGTCCGTCTTAAAGCCAGCTGGCATTGGCTATATCCGACATAGGGGAAACTTCTAGCAACTTCATACAGAAGCCACCCCTGTAACCCCCCTGCTACCAAAACCTTGCCACACAGACCCGTTACACTGTGGCAAGGAAGGAGCCATCCCCAACAGAGCACCCGACCAGCACGCGACACCAGGACGTTGCTGCCTCCGTTGGCCACACACTTGAGCTGCTGCGTGTCCAGGAAACATCATGGGAGAGGTGCATTGAATCACCCACTGCCTACTCCCAAGGTCAGGCAGCCAGTACTGTGGAGGAGGAAGGGGCAGAGACAGAGAGATAAGCTTCGGGGTGCTGGAGGTCTGCTGTTGGCACCAGGAGCCACGTGTCGCCTCACATGGATCCCGGCCCATCCCTCCCACGGTTTTCCAGATCTCTGCTTGCCTCCTTGTCTGTCCCTGCCTCTGTCTGCCTTTCAGGCTTTCTGGTTCCCCAAAGCTTTTCTGTCTTCTGCTAGCATTGCTCTGTAAACCGTCACCTTGTACCTTTCCTTTCTGTCTCCCCACCAGCTTACTTCATTCTTCCTCATTGCTTGTGAAAATGGCATTTCCAAGTCTCCCTCTAAATTTTCTCTTTGTGTCTCCATTTATCCGGGTCCGTGTTCGTGTGGCTTATGTCTTCCTGCACATCTTCACCTTCATCACCTTTACTTAATATCTTCACTTATTTAGTTTGCTGACCCTATTTCTCTCCCCTGCCATGCTCTGTTCTTAATCCTTCCTTCAAAATTTCCTTTTTATCTGCCTATTTTAATTTGGTATTGCTTCCATTTTGTTTGTTTTATAGATAAAGGAAAGCACATAATTTTTAATAATAATCTTGCTGTTGTATTTAATGAGCTACTTTCCTACACAGCTTCATAGGACATCTATCTTTTTTCCTACCTACACCCCAGAAAAATAAATTTTTTTTCTTTAGAATTCCCTATCCAGTCACATTGCTGATGCAATTAATGTAGCTGCAGTAAAAGAGCAGGAATATTTGCTTCTGGTACAGGTGGCTTTCTCCATTTGACAATTTGCACCCCATAAACTGAAGGCAGCTGAGAAAACTCCCTGCTGCTCCTCCCGTCACCTTTATGTGTTGTGGTGGTCGGCCCTGCCCCTTTCCCAGGTGATTGCGGGAAGGGTGGTGGGCAGGTCCTGGAGTATATGAGCCCCAGGCTCTGCTCAGCAAGGCCATTCTGCTCTGGGCCTTCTCTGATGTCAGTGCTCTGCTGGACCTTCAGGTAATGGCAGGTTTTGACCTCTCTAAAATATTTGGGCAGATATGTTTTGATGTTTAAAGAAGCAGAGAACTCTGTTTGAGGTAAGAGCTTCAGGATTGGTCAAGGTTCAGCTGCATTTATCTCAGAAAGTATGCTTGTATACAGCTTTGGGTTTTTTTTAGGTCAATAATTTTGTTTTGAGTCTTCTGGGCTGGCAAGAGGGCTTAATAGTGTGCTTTTTTTTTTTTTTATTTAATCTAGGTGTATCATGCTTTTTTGGAACTCCTGACTTTATTGAAGATGGAACTATCGAGCTATACAACTATTTGTTGTACACTGTGTTAATCGTTGTTACCTTCTCTCTATAATAGGACTGATGGCGAGGTTAGCTAACAGGGGTTAGGGTGAACATCTTGTATGCATCTGTGAGATGACAAATTATGCGATTTCTTAGAAGCGCAATGGTAGTTTTCCGTCTTCTGGCATTTTAGGTGCCACAAGTGATGATGGTTACAGCATCTGAGGCTGATACTGGAGCAGACAAGAGGAAGGCCACATTCCTTTTGAGCAGGAGAATGTTGTGGACGAAGTCTGTGTTGATACTTACTGCTGGTACCAGTTCTGTGCAGATGAAGAGGAACCTGGTAACTGAGGAACATCCTGGCTGGCTGATGTGGTATTTTGTTGAGGATGGATTCAGAGCCTCGGCCCTCTGAAAGATAAGTGGAGGGACTGGTGTTTGGGAGGGGGTTCTGGGAGGAGGGAACAAGGTTGGGAGCTGTAAGGAGGGGTTTCAAAATTGGTGTGGGGAGAGGGCTGTCCAGGAACCATCCCCTTTGGGCAGGTAAAGGGAGCGGGTTGCTCTTGGCACAATACTAGCTTGTGCCAGGCAGGACTCTTCCAGCCTGTAGCTGCGTAGCTTGTGTAGTGTGTCTTCTGTGTATCGGACCTTTCTCGGGTCTCGATGTCCTCGTTGCTCTTTGCGCTCGAGGAGCACTTCACGTGCCTCGGGAGCCATTCCTAGGGTCTCGAATGCCCATACTCGTCAGCACGGTGCCACTCGGGCATGTCTTTTCTCGCATAACAAGCTTAAAGCTCGGATAGGTCGCGTGTCTCGGAAGTTTCCAGTCGGTGTGGTTTGGTGTCGTTGTTCCGGGCCATGTCAGCATCTCTGATTTTGAGTGGTCCGCTTCAGTGTAAGTAGCTGTATAGCCAGCAAGCGAGGAGAGTTATTTCTGTAGTGCTATGCAGAGACATGGGAGGTGACCAGATGTTTTTAGTCGCAGGCTGTATTTGGCCTCCGGATGGCATTCCTAAATGGAAATGAGACCTCTGGAACTGTTAAGCTTTTGATAGCACCTGGGCGATTTGTTTGATATCGCTTTTTTGGATGCAGAGGAACGAGCTGTGTGCTAAAGGGCGATGCAGGAGAGGCAAGCAGAGGGATGGAAGAAGGTGTGTCGGCATGTATTGTCAGAGGGGAGATGTGACCGGTGGTTGTCTGATTAGCTTATAGGTTTCAAGTTTTTTTTATTTTGAAGGCACAAAGCAATGAGCAAAGTGGGATGGGAGAGGAAAGTAATGATTAGTGGGCTGAAGTAGCAGTTATTTTTTAGGCATCTCATTGTCAATGAAGTTACAAGCATCCCTTGTTTGTGTTTCACAGGTGGTACGCAAGCCTTAATGTAGCAACCAGTAAAGGGCAGAGGCAGGGCTGGTGAGCAGGTGAGGTAAAGGAGCAGAAGATGGGAATCGATGGGGCCCAGCTGCGGTTTGGGCAGTATCTTGGCATGAGTTATTTGCCTTTTTTTTTTTTCAGGTGATGCAGTTCTACAGCCTCAGAGGGGTGAAGCTTCACGCTGACAGCCGGTCCGAGCGGGCAAGGTAGTTGTTGGATGAGTTGGTGTGTAAGAGCAAAGTATCCTGCAGAAACTCAGTGAAGTGTTTCTCTTTAGTTTTGCAGGTGTGCGCAGGCTGCTTGTGGAATTGGATGAGAATTTGAGGTGAGCTGGTGTAGTAGCGAGGAGGCTCACGAGGCCGGTGATTTCTCACAAGCTCGACGGTAATTTTACATCTTTGGGTATCTCGGGTGCCACAAGCAACGATGGCTGCAGCATCCAACACTGCAATCGGAGCAGGTGAGCAGAACACCGTGGTGCTTCCAATGAAGGGGGTGTTGTGGCAGAGGTTGGTGTTGGCTGATGTGATGATTACTGATCACTGAATTTGTGTTATTTTGTGTTTTTTTTTTTCTGCAGATGACGGAGGAACCTGGGGATTGCACCAGCATCTGAGTTAGTTAATGTGGGTGATTTTTTTGGTCAAGAATGGATTCGGACAGCTAGACCTCTGAAAGCTAAGTTGAGGGGCCAGGGCCAAGGACAGGGCAAGGCTGGAAGTTGCAGGGACGGAGTTAAAATTAGCACAGGGGAGAGGACTGTCCAGGGACAGTTCCCTGTGGGCAGGTAAAGGGAGCCACGTTACTTTTCTGTGCCAGACTAGGATGTGTCAGGCAGGGCAGTTCCAGCCTGTCTGTTATGTAGTTTGTCCAGTCGGTCTTCTGTCTTGGATGTGTCTCGGGTCTCGATGTCCTCATTCCTTTTTCTGTTCAAGGAGCAAGACTAATATCTTGGGCGCCATCCCTGGGGTCTCTGCTGCCTGTACATGCCAGCATAGTGCCTGTTTGGCACCACTTCTCTTGCATAACAAGCTTAAAGCACGGATGGGTCTCGCATCTCGGAAGTTACTGGGCGGTCCTCATCTGCGACGTCGCTCAAGAATGCATCGGCAGCTCTGCTCGCTAGCTGTTGGTTTTTGCGAACTGAGAATTCTTCCCTGCATCATTATGCTCATAGGTCTTGAGGCCACATTTCTCGCACACGCATCATCTGTGTTTTGACCGTTACCTCTTATAACAGGCCATTGTGTTCAAATCTTTTTCTAGAGGCTGCCATAGAACCTCCTTACCTCATGGCTCTGTAGGTCTTGCCCGACAGCGCAACTCATTTGGGAGTCATCCTTCTTGCCAAGAGGTTTCTTTCATCTTTGCGTCGCCTTTTTTGTAGAGTTCTGTGTAGCGTTAGTTTCCCTTTGTCTTTGTGTGCGTGTGTGTGTCTTAGAGCTGCTCTGCCTGGGGCTGTAGAGTCACGGGTAGGTGCTATATCTCTGGTTAACGCATTGATATGCCTAGATCATTTAGGCAACGGTTGTACAGTCGTCTCGGGTTGAGTAGCTGGTGGCAGACTGCACAGCCAGTCATTTCGGGGGTGTTCTACAGAGGATGGGAGCCTTCTGGGAGGGGCGGTTGAGTTGGGAGCGAAGCAGATTGCATCTCAAAGGTGTTAAGGCTTGTGGGTGTGTGCCTCTAAGCTGGGTGTGTTGTTTTTAAAGGCGGGCTGCCTTTAGCCTCTAGGTGGTACTCTGAAGCAGAGATGAGAGCTCTGGAATTGTGAAGCTCTTGATCTGCACCTGGGTAAGCTGTGTAACAATTTGGTTTTTTTTTTCAGATGCAGAGGGATGAGTAGCTCTTTAAAGAGCGACAGAGGAGGCCAGTGGAGCCCTGTAAGAAGGTGAGTCGGTGCAGGGTGTCGGAGGGAAGTTGTGGCTATGTGGCCACATTATGATTTGGTGTTTTTTCTTTCAAGGTGTGCAGCAATGTGCAAAGCGGGATGTTGGTGCCAGTGCTGACTCTGGCAAGGTGAGCTGTGGCTAGTGGGTGAAGTAGCGGTTATTTTTCAGTTTTTGTATTGTCAGTGAAGTTTTAGGCATCCCTTGTTGTTTGTATTTTACAGGTGGTACCCGAGCCTCAACGCAGCTGCCCGAAATGACAGAGGCTGGACCGGGGAGAGGGTGAGGTAAAGGAGCGGGAGCTAGGCATCACTGAGGACAGGCATCGGTTTCGGGCAGTAGCTCGGCGCTCGTTTTTTGCCTTGGTTTTCACCTCATTTTTCGCAGGTGCCACACATGGGCTCGGAGGGATGAAGCCACATGCTGATGAGCCGTCTTAGCAGCTGAGGCTGTTGTGTGCTAGGTCGGCATCTAAGAGCCAAGTCTTACATGGCAGCCTGGTTAAACACCTTTTCTTTTGCAGGTGATGTGCAGGCCACTTGTAGAATAGGATGCGTGTTTGAGGTGAGCTGGCTATTAGTGAGGAGAGTTGCGGGGCCAGTGACTTCTCACAAGCACAACAGTAGTTTTATTTCTTGGTATCTCAGGTGCCACGATCGACAAAGGCTGCAGCGCCTCGCTTTCGAACTGGTGCGGAGCAGGTGAGGAGTGGAATGACATGGCCTTTCTTGGGGGGCGGGGGGGTGTGGGGTGTGTTTTGTCAGAGGTTGGCATTGACAGGTCCAATGCTGTCTGGCAGCAATATTTTGGTATTTCGTTTGGATTTTACAGACAAGTAAGAGGAATTTGGAGTCTGTGGGAGAGTCCCATTTGGCTCACGTGTTTCTTTTGCTGAGGATGGATTTGGATCCCTGGCCCTCTGCAAGCTAAGCTGCAGGACAGGTGCTGGAGGTAGGGGACGGTGGAGTAGGCGGGAGATAAGTTTGGGAATTTCGCGGAGAGGATTTTAAAGTTAACACATGGGAGAGGGCTGTCCAGGAACAGGTCTCCTTGGGCAGGGAAAGGAATGGGTTACGTTTTGGCACCAGATGAGCACGGGCAGGGCAGTTCCAGCTTGTCTCTGTGGTGGTGTGTAGTTTGTCTAGTCCATTCACTGTCTAGGAAATTTCTCGGGTCTCAATGTCCTCATTCCGCTTTGCACTTGAAGAGCAAGCCAGACGTCTTGGGCGTTATCTCTGTGGTCTCAAATGCCTGTACTGGGTGATGTAGTGCCAGTTGGGCATTTCTTTTTTTCTTTTTTTTGCGTGAGGAGTTTCAAGCGTGGATCTGTCTTGCGTCTCGGACGTTTCCAGGCCATCCTCATTTGCGGCGTGATTCTGGGCTGTGCCGGCAACTCTGATCGCTAGCTGTCCGTTTCTGCGGACTGAGACCTCTTCCCTGCATCCTTACATTCTTAGGTCTTGAAGACAGGCTTCTTGCACATCTGTCATCTCGGTTTTGACCGTAACTTCTCGGAACGGGCCATTAGGTTCCTGCTTTTTTTTTTTTTCTGGGGCTGCCGTAGAAAATCCTCACCTTGCATTATGGCTCTGTAGGTCGTCTTGCCCGACAGCGCAACTCATTCGGGAGTCATCCTTCTTGCCGATAGCTTTCTCTCATCTTTGCGTCACCTCGTTTGTAGAGTTCTGTGTAGCGTTGGTCTCACTTTGTCTGTGTGCGTGTGTGGCTTGGAGCTGCTCTGCCTGGGGCTGTAGAGTCAGGTGTAGGTGGTATAGCCATAAGTGTCTCTGGTTAACATTTTGATATCCATAAACCGTTTAGGCAACGGTTGTACAGTCATATTGGGTTGAGTAGCCGGTGGCAGGCTGGGCGGCCAGTCATTTCGGGAGTGTTCTACAGAGAGGATGGGAGTCTTCTGGGAGGGGCTGTTGAGTGGGAGTGAAGCAGATTGCATCTCAAAGGTGTTAAGACTTGTGTGTGCCTGCCTCTAAGCTGGGTGTGTTGTTTTGAATGGCAGGCTGCCCCTGGCCTCTAGGTGGTGCTCTGAAGCAGAGATGAGAGCTCTGGTATTGTGAAGCTCTTGATTGACACCTGGGTAAGCTGTGTAACAATTTGGGTTTTTTAGATGCAGAGGGATAAGTAGCTCTTTGAAGAGCAACAGAGGCAGTGAGCAGAGCCCTGTAAGAAGGTGAGTTGGTGCAGGGTGTTGGAGGGAAGTTGTGACCGGTGGCTATGTGGCTACGTTATGTTTTTCTTTTTTTTTAATGTGAATGTGCGCAGCGATGTGCAAAGCAGGATGCTGGTGCCGGTGCTGACTCTGGCAAGGTGAGCTGTGGCTAGTGGGTGAAGTAGCGGTTATTTTTCAGTTTTCATATTGTTCGTGAAGTTTTAGGCGTCCCTTGTTTTTTGTGTTTTACAGGTGGTACCTGAGCCTCAATGCGGCCACCCAAAATGACGGAGACCGGACCAGGGAGGGGGCGAGGTAAAGGAGCAGTAGCTAGGTGTTGCTGTGGGCAAGCGTCTGTTTTGGGCAGTAGCTCTGAACACGTTTTTTGCCTCGTTTTTCCCAGGTGCCACACATGGGCTCGGAAGAACGAAGCTGCACGCCAATGAACCATCCGAGAAGCTGAGGCTGTGTCCTGGGTCAGCATCCAAGAGCCAAATATTACATGGCAACTTGGTTAAGCGCTTACCTTTGTTTTTTCAGGCACTGTGTGGGCCGCCTCTGGACTCGGCCAAGCATTTGAGTTGAGCTGGCTATTAGCGAGGAGGATCACGGGGCTGGTGATGTCTCGTAAGCACAACAGTAATTTTGTTTCCTGGTATCCCAGGTGCCATAAGTGACGATGGCTGCAGCATCCGGCTTTGGAACAGGTGAGGAGCAGTTGAGGAGTGGAATGACACTGTGCTTTTTTGGCGGTGTGTGTGTTGTGGGAAAGGTTGTTCGTGACTGGTGCGATGCTGTCTGCCAGGACTGGGGTTTTTTGTTTTGTTTGGATTTTGCAGATGAAGAAGAAATGGATACCAGGGGAGTGTCCCATTGATCTGATGTGTTTCCTTTGAGAATGGATTTGGACCCTGGCCCTTCGAATGCTAAGTTGTGGGACAGGTCCTGGGGGTGGCTTGTGGGGCGATAAGGTTAGGATTTTGGGGGAGGGAATTTTAGAGTTAGTATAGGGGAGAGGGCTGTCCAGGAGCAGTTGCTTTTGGACAGTTAAAGGGAGCTGGGTTACTTTTCCACCCAAGTGGTGTGTGCCAGGCAAGGTAGTTCCAGCCTGTCTCTGTGTTCTTGTGTGGTTTGTCTAGTCAATCTTCTGTGTCCTGGATGTTTTTTGGTTTCGAGGTTCTCATTGCTCTTTGTGCTCAAGGAGCAAGATGGGCATTTCGGGTGCCATCCTTGGCGTCTCGAATGCCCAGCCTCATCGGCATAGGGTCAGTCAGGCGCTTCTTTTCTTGCATAACAAGTGTGAGGCGTGGATCGGTCTCCTATCTCTTGAGTTTCTGGGCATTCTTCATTTTCAGCGTCCTTCCGGGCTGTGTCGGCAGCTCTGTCTGTGGACTGAGACGTCTTCCTTGCACCCTTAGGTCTGTAGGTCTCAAAGTCAGGATTCTCGTGCATCGGTCTTCTCTGTTTTGACCATAACTTCATGTAACGGACCGCTACATTCGACTCTCTTCTGCGATGACTGCGAAGCATTTCCTCCCTTGAGGCTCCATAGGGCTTTTCTGCCTGCAGCATCTTCCTCACTGGAGTCACATCTGATTGTGGTCTTATTGCGTCTCACAATCATGTTTCTCACGGTGTTGGTGTGTATTGTTGGCCTTCATGTCAGGGTTGAATCTGCCTTGCCTGGGGATGTAGCGATATTAAAGGCAGGGTAGCATAACTCTATTGTTGTGTGGTGATAACTTGATCCGCCCGGATTATTTTGGTGAAGACCGTACAGTCCATCTCCAGGCAAGTAGCTGTAGACAGCTGCCACAGTGACTTGCGGAGAGTTTTGCGGGTGTGTCTCATGTTGGAGTCTCACCTTCTGGGAGCAGCAGTTTGTGGTAGTCAGCACACGTGGGGCTCAATTTGGTGGGTTTTAAGTTGTAGTTAGAAGGCACAGGCGAAAATAAGATAGGCCTTGGGTCTCATCGAGGTACCAGTCAGCATGCAGGTAACTGCTTTAAAAGGTTTGTTTGGGTCGCTTTTTCAGATGCAGAGCGACGAACCCCACGCCAAAGGGCGAGAGAAGAGGAAAGTCGAGCGCCGGACAAAGGTGGGCAGGTGTCTGATATCAGAGATGCGACGTGACTGTCAGTGGTTCTGACTAGATTACGCTGATTTGTTTTTATTTTCTAGGTGCGGATCAAAATGTCAAGTGAGAGATCCACTCTAGAGCAAATTCTGGCAACGTGCGCGATGACCACTGTGCTATGGTAGCAGTTTGATATGTCATATTATTGATGTAGCCAGAATCATACCCCGTTGTTTGAGTTTGACAGGGGGCAGGCAGACTAAAGAATCTGACTCTGGCCGGTCAAGCGACCGAGACGGAGGGAAAGAGCCTCAAGCGAGCCAAGGCTTTGGGCGGTATCTTAGCGTACGCTTTCCTCTGTTTCTTTGGCAGGTGCCGCATTCCTTCTGGGGTGGGAGAAGTCGCACGACAAAGAGCACGTTGAGAAAAGGCGAGAGACTCGATAAGCGGCATAGTTAAGCTTGAATCGCTGAGGATCACGTGGTGCCTCTGTTAAGCATTTGTCTCGGGCTTTGCGGGTGCCCCGTGGGCTCTCCTCAAAGGGCCAAGGGTTTGAGGCGAGTCGGTGGATGAGAGAGGAGCGGCAGGCTAGGAACTGCAGAGCGGATGGTAACTTCTGAGTATAACAGGTGATATATTTCATCAGTTTTCTGGTTTCCGTGGGAGATGCTGGACATGACATCTGATTTCTTGGGAGCAGCACTTAGAAGGTGGGTGTCATTGGGTAGAGATGAATGCCGTGTGGCATGTCTGCGACAGGTGGCGTTCTGTCTTGCAAGCGATGAAGAACCTGGTGAATGCAGGAGCATCCCACTCGGATCGTGTGCTTCTGATGAGGAGGGATTCTGGACCCTGCCCTCTGAAAGGTAAGTCAAGGGGCAAAAAGCAGTGGGTGGCTGGGGCTAGCAGGGCATTTAAATTTGGAGTTGTGGACAAGGCTGTTATGGGTGGCTTAAGTCTGAGAGCGGTTAGAGGGCCCGGGGTCTGTTACACGGGATGCGAACGTGTGCGGAGCGGGGCCGTTCCAGCCCGTGTCCGTGGCTTAGCGTCATTTGTCATCTGCATTCCATCTCTTAGATGATGCCTTCCACAGGTCTCTGTTTCGCCCCCTGGGCTCTCTGCGCTTGGTATGTGTGTCAGTAGGGTTTCAGGTGATTTGCCGCTTCGCTATCAAGCCCCTTGAGCATTTATTTTCATCGGAGCCAAAAGCATGCCTGACATTGTGAATGTTCCTGGAGGGTCGCCCTTGTAGAGGCAATGTGGGCAGGTACGATCTGCTCTTGAAAAATCCACTTCCATAAAGCTGCCCTACAGCCTTTCATCCTGGTGTCCTTATGGGCTTAAGTCTTAAAGCCCAGCTTCTCACATGTCCATTGTTCTGTATTGCTCTGTATCTGTACTGATGGTCACCTAACACAGTATTGCACTGTAGCGTTCTGTTTTTGTAGGACACTATGGCATGGCATTGTATTCATCTTGCATTGCAGCACCATGCTGGTGTGGACTGAGATCGCGTCGCACCGTATGGCTCCGTATTGTGCTGTGTCTTGCATCATGCTCTTCGGCTCTGTATTGCACCACGCCTTGACTTTGGTCTAAGACTGCATTGCACTGTACGGCGCTCTGTCGTATCATAGGGCTGTGTCACACCTGCTATTGCGTGTCACCGTACGGCTCCACATTGTGCTGGGTCTTGACTGTGATCTAAGACTGCATCACACCATACGGATCTGTGTCATGATGGGTCTTGACTGTGGTCTAAGATTGTGTTGCACCATACGGCTGCGTATTTCATCACACTCTATGGCTCCATATTGCACTGGGTCTTGCATCACACTCTATGGCTCTGTGTCGCGCCGGATCTTGACTGTAATCTAAGACTGTGTCGCACTGTACAGCTCCTTACTTATGGCACTGGGTCTTGCACCACACACTATGGCTATGTGTCATACCAGGTCTTGACTGTGACATAAGACTGCGTCACGCTGTATGGCTCCGTGTCGCATGGGGTCTTGACTGTGGTCTAAGACTGCGTCGCACTGTTCAGTTCCATGTTGTGCCGGGTCTTGCATTGCACCATATGGCATTGTGTTGCACTGGGTCTTGACTGTTGTCTAAGACTGGGTCACACCGTATGGTTCTGTGTCGTGCTGAGTCCTGACTGTGATCTAAGACTGCATTGCACCATACGGTGCCGTGTCTTTTTTTTCCTTTTGCCCCGTCTGTGTGGGTTTTTTTTTTCCCCCAGTCCCTATCGCTCTGTGTGGCACTGTTAATTGTAAATGTTTGGACTGCGGAGGGCCTCGGGTTTTCAAAGGCAGGGAGATTTTGGAGGCCAGCGGGAACCCTGTTCCTGAGGAGAGCCGCAGACCTGTGGTGGCAGGCAGTGGGTGAAGGGCAGAGCGGAGAGGGAGGGGTGGTTTGTAGGGTAGGTGAAGTGAGTGTTGTGCATGTGTGTGGCTTTGGTTGTGTGGTAGTGTGTAAGCGTTGTTAACATGTTGTAGCTGGAGTTGAGGTATTTTTCTTTTCCAGGCCTTGTATAAAAAAAGCAACAAACCACATCCCCAAAACAAACACACCACCCAAACCCAAGATATTCTAATAAGAAAAAAAACCCAGTCAGGGGATTTTTTTTTTTCCACTTGCTGTTTTTTTTTTTTTAACCTTATTGGGTCCTAATTGGTCTGCACAGAGATAACTGCCAAAGTTTGGATGGTGGAAGGCAGCAGGGTACTTGGTGGGCTTTTGAAAAGGCCGGAAAAGACCCAGCACCCTCGGCGATTTAGTAGGGAGCTCTGTGTGCAATGGGATAGTCCGGCAGAAGCCATAGTGAGCTTGGGAATGGAGCAAGGGTGACGGCGGGGTTAAGGAAAGACCAATGGATGCTGTGGCACTCTTGGTAAGTCAACAGGGAGCTCATCCTGCTCTGGGGTGGGTGCTCCACTGGTGCTGCTGGTGGTGGCAGCTCCGCAGCTGGCTGGATGTGCGGGCATTGGGCTTTAGTCCCGGAGAGAACCGGAGTCGTCTGTTCCAGGTAAGAGCTGTGAGAAAGGTCCAGGTTCAGCATCACATACACTGGACAGGGGAAATGGGGGGAAAAAGGAGATAAAAAGGAGAAGGGAGGGGGACCGGGGGCAATGGAGGCAAAGATGGGGAAACTAGGGAGAACTGGGGCAAATGAGGAGAAAGAAATGGAGAGTAGCAGTGATTATACCCTTTGCTGTTTTTTTAATTATTTCTTAGTTTTCCTTAGTGCTGATGTTCTTCACATTTTTTTTTCTACTTGTTGTTGGTTTGCTGTCCCTATTTAATAATTTCTTCATTTCCCTAGTAACCATATCTTTTATTTTTTTTAATGCTTACTTTTATTATTTCCTTTCTTTCCTTAGTGCTCTTTCATTTACTTTTTTTTAATCCATTTTAGTTCTCCGTCACTGTTTAAATTTTTTGTCTTATTTCCTTTTAAAATTTTGTCTCCTTGGATCCCTTCTGCTGTCTTAATTTTGACACATTTTAAAATTATTTTGTGCATTCCTCTACGCCCTGACTATTTAGATATTCTTTCTACCTCGGCATTTTCTTTTGCTGTGGCTCTTTGTTCTTTCCTCTCTTGTTATTTTGGCTATTGTTCCATTCTTTCCTGTCTTAGTCTCTTGGCTTTAAAAATTTTGTTTCTGTGTCTGCTTTTATCTAGTTTGCTGGTGGTGTTTTTCAGGTTTTTTTTTTGTTTGTCCTCTACCTAGTCACTTTTTTTTTCCTCTCCTTTGACCCAGCTCTCTACCCTTCTTTTTAATAGTTTCCAGTTTCTTGAGTACCCAGTCACTTCTTGAATTTACTTTTGATGTGCGTCTCTTTCAGCCTTTATTTTTTAGGTTTGCTTGTCTTGCCTCATGTGGCTTTTTAGGTTTTCTGTGCTTAATTTTATCCCAGCTAACACGTTTATTTGTTATTTCCTTCCCGTGAGTCCTGCAGCCCGTGCTTCTTTTATGATTTTTTTTTTCCCCACAACTCTATTAATTTAGATTGCTGTCTCTGTTTTTGAATTTTTTTCCTCTCAATCTCTTGGCTTTAAAAAGCGTTTCTACACCTGTACAGGTAATTTAGTTTGCCATCTCTTATTTTCAGTTCTCTGATGACCATACTGTAGCTTTTTGCATTTTCAGGTTTCCTTCTCTGTCTCCTTTTGTTAAGCTGACTATCCCTGTGTTTTAATCCTTTCTTGTCTGTTACATGCCCCGTCGCATTTGACTCTTTTGTCCTTTATTCAGTTTGCGCTCCCTATTTCTTTTTCCATTTTCCTTGCTCTCTGGCTATTTAAATTTTATTTTAATGTCTCCATTTATCTAGTTCCCTTTCCCTTGTTTTAGTTTTTTCCTGTCCTGTACCATATTGCTTTAAAAATTTTATTTCTATATCTTTTACCAAGATTCCTGTCCTAGAAACTTTAGCCCCTGGCTTTTTATGTTCCACTTTGAATCTCCCTCTAACAAGTTTTTGAATTTGCTACCAACGATGTGGAAGATTGATTGAGACTAAAAGAGAAGCGTGAAGCTAATGTTCCACATGTAAGAATAAACATGATAAAAGACCAGGTGTTCCAAACATGGCAGAATGAATCTTGAGCATACACAAAAGCCAGGCTGGAAACCGCCCGGGAGGGTACGTGAGAGAGGACGTAACCGCAAACAGTCACGCGCGTGGGCACGCCAGAGAAGAATGTTAAAACATCCCCCTTGGCTTTTTACTTCAGGAATGAGAGCGCTCTGTATAATTGCTTGAAAGAGAGAAGCAAGAGAGCTTCCTTTGCTATGCCGCACATCTGTGCCGATTAAAGAATATACCTAGAAAAAGGCTACAAAGTCTGCATCTCCTTCATCACCGCAGATAGGTGCCCCATGTGAGGAAAACCTCCAGGCGAGTTTGCTTTTTATAGTTATACTAAGGTTTTTGTGGCTATAATCCTTAAACAGGAACACCTGCACCTGTTGAACAGGAAAACTACACAATCATTGTAATGGGACAGATAGCTTCGTAAGAGCTAAATTACATTAAAAAGGACTGTAACAGGTATTGCGTGCTGCTGGGTACCGTGTAACTAAAACCCATCTAATGTGATCGCTGCTGTTGGTAAAAGAACATTGTAATTGGTTCCCAGTAGATGGCACGCTTGATAGCGCTATGTGGGAGCGAGTAGGGGAATGCTTACAGACACCTAAAGGGCTAGGTTTTGAGATTCCTGATGCTGTTAGTGTGACACAGGAGTTTTTATACTCCCTGTTGGCACCGCTCAAACCTTTAGAGGCTATTGTTAGAAAAAGGGAAAGAAAAAAAAAAAGATAGAAACGGGGGCCAAGGTGCCAAAATATATGATAGAGCTAAAGATGTCCCAAATAATTCTGAGACTGAAGACCCTTTTGACCCTGGGCTGCTTAGTGCAGAGGGGGAACCAGGTTTTTATCCTCTATTACCATTACCTCCTCAGCCATTAGAGACACCTTCCCCCCCTGCCCACCCCCCCGTTGAAATTTTCACCTTCACCAGTGTTACATTCTATATTGTCTACGACACCTGCTAATCCCTTTCTGAAGGAGCTATCTAAGATCGAGTTGGCAGCACAGAAATGTAAAGAAGCAGCTACAAAACGGGCTAATTTTACTTTTGCCTTCCCCGTTATAAAGAAATAAAACCGGTCCCCAACTAATGAGGGTTTGCCTTACCAGGTTAAATAAAAAAACTATTACCGAAAATGGATTACAAAATACGTTCACTGTAGGATTAATAGAAGCGGTGCGGGTGGCAAATATAATGACACTACAGGATTGGAAAATATTAACGAAAACAACATTATTTTCGGCACGACGTGAGGTTTGGCAATTAGAACATTACGACTTAGTAACAGAGCAGGCGATGGATAATTTGGGTGCAGGAATACCAATTCATCAGAGTCTGCATACAGGCACAGGACAACATATAAGCACACAGGCACAAATAGCCCTGGATAGATGGGCTTTTGAACAAGTCCGGCTGGGTCAGTGAGGAGGAACAAGGAGAGAAGGGATGGAAAGAGTTAACAGGATTCAGGCACCTCCTGCCCTGACCCTTGAACAAGAGTAAAGAAAGATAACAGGGAAGTAAACATGTGCAGACCATCAGGTATGAGAGAAGCACAAGCCTGCAGGATAGCAGACAAGGGAGTGAGCAGTAGTGGCGTGTAAACCATGCCTGTACACCAATCATAGCTTACGTAGTGGTGCATGCGCTAGTAGAGAAAAGTATATAATGATGGTGTACGAAACAATAAAAGTCTTCGGTCCATGCCCTTCCTCCGCCACAAGTCGGGGCGTCATACGGGATATTTTATGACAATAAGACGAGGTTCTCGGGAGCCCTCTGTGACATTTGAAGATATACTGCAGGGGGCAAAGGCAAGTAGATAATCCTGAAGCCGCTAAAGCTTTGTTATTCCAGTTGGCTTTTGAAAACGCTAACAGTGACTGTCAATCAGCGCTACTACTATTGAAAAGAAAGGCAATGGACGTAGGGGAATATATTAAAGTACGTCAAAACATCGAAACTGAGACTTACAGAGCATCGGTTCTTGCCGCCGCATTATCTCAATTGCATAGTTATCAGAACACTGTTAAATGTTTTAATTGTGGTAAACAAGGACATACAAGCAAGGAGCGTCCTGAAAAGTGGCAGATGTGCAAGAGTAAAAATTTGATAAAACCCACAAAAAGATATTGCCAGACAGTATTAACACTGAAGCCAAGAAAACTCAATAACAACCAAGTGTTATTAAGCAGGTATTCTTTATTGTGGCGCCAGGCAGCACGGGGGTGTTGCCTTTGATGGCGTGGCGACCTGGCTCAGGAACGGCACGGCGGCCTTCCCCGGGCCATTAGCTCACTGACACCAATGTGGTGGACAGCAGATGGCGTTTATTGCTGGGTGATGCGGCGTTATATAGCTTAGGTTTACGACCTCATTTCTGTCCGCTTACATCATAAACTAGGCACTATTGGCTGTCGGGAGGGGGGGCCCCTATGTTTCCGTACAGCACGATATCTTCCGGCCGCCAGACCCTAACTATCTACAGGGGGATAGCTCCTTCTGTACGTGCACGCTCAAGCGTTAGGATTCTTGCCTTATATTTACAGCTTTCATGTTTATTCATTACATTTCTAAGAAAAGGTTGGGTTATTCTAATTATTTCCAGGAATTCATTAACATAAGTTCCTCCCATAGTCCCACCTCAGCCCGCCCAATTTACACCCCCCCCATCAGGGGTTGTTGGTGGTCACTGGGGACAAAGGTCCGAGTCTTCCTCACGGTTGAACTTTTGAACTTGTCCTGTGGCGCGTGCCCTGTACCATCATGGGTCTCTTCCAAACTGCAGGACCAGCTCTTGCTAGCTGCTCTCCCTATCTCTCTTGCTTAGTCTTCTGTGTTCCTTGAGCCCCACAGTCTGATTGGAGGATTCCACCTGGTGTCCTTCACTTGGCAGATTCTGCTTCGTTCTTATCTTTAGAGTGTTTGTTAGTTAGTCCGCAATGGATATATGCATAATGATTAGCACA
The DNA here is from genome assembly GCF_034619465.1 of Leptosomus discolor. Lineage (NCBI taxonomy): Eukaryota > Metazoa > Chordata > Aves > Leptosomiformes > Leptosomidae > Leptosomus > Leptosomus discolor. The sequence continues at coordinate 167,330 of NW_028237881.1, forward strand.
AATTGGCCTCCCTCCCTATCTCTAAAGGCTGGTCAGCAGCACTTTTCTAAAAGTCAGTTAGCCATTCTTTATTACACGGCAAGGCACAATGAACAGCTCGACCGTGTGTCGGAATGCGGTCGCGATCGCTCCGCAATCGACGAGACAAAATTTCCCGTCCGGTACGATATATCGTTACCCCGATGACAATCTTGTCTGTGCAAAAAACCGAAGGATACTTGAAAAACATCCTGCAGCATATGTCAGATGAATTAAAATCTCACGGATTGCAAATCGCTGATGAAAAAGTACAAACTCGGCCACCGTGGAAATAGCCGGCGTGTATTTTATCAGAACAACGTACTAAAACTTACAAGACAAAGTAGACCTTGAACGACTTACAGAAGTTTTTAGGAGACACCAATTGGTTATGCCCTCAGCCGGGTGTTTCTAATCGGGAAGTGTCATTCATTTGCACCTTTGAATGGGGATAGCAACTTTACCTCAGGATGCTGCTTGTCAGCAGAAGCAAAGAAAGAATTGGACCCTGTAGCACAAAAATTATCTGAGCTTCAAGCAGACAGAATTTGAGCAGAATTACCCGTGGGTCTTTTCATCCTCAGAACCGAACGTCAACCCATCGGGTCAGTGGGTCAGTTGTCGGTAGACAATAAGCGAGTTTTTTTACCTAGAACAGTTGTTTTTTACCAAAGGAGCTTAACAAAATCATAACCCCTTATTTAGAACTTGTCATATGGTTAATTACGAAAGGGTGTCATTGTATTCGGACACAGAGAGGATACGATCCCGAAATCCTTTACCTGCCTTTACGAGCGCAAGAATATTGCTGGCAGAAACACGACCGCCGCAGAAAGGCATTTTTCAGTTTCAGAGAAACAATCGCATCGTCCAGAGGTTACATACAGGGGCCCCAGCGCAAACGACCGACAGAACCGTCCCACCGAATCGATCACGTGGGGGAGAGGGGTACGCGCACGTTCTTCTTCCATCAGGACCGCAATGGTTTCCAGCACGATATATCGAGCCTTATCACGAGCTGCAAAGATGTGACCCGGAATCCAGCGCCTCAGATGGAGAAGTTGAACCCAAATGAAAATAAGAGACCACGGAAATGAGAGAGAACAACAAAAGATGATCCTGTCGCCCGGGGAAAACTTAAACAACTACAACATAGCACAAGTACAACAGCAGCATCTGCGGGTGCATCGCCTATGCCAGCAAACACCTTTTTGGCGTACTTAGCAGTCATCACCAGGAACAGTACGGTAAGGACGTATACTTATTCTTTACACGATACGTCATCCTAGTCGCGCTCGACATTTGTATCGGGCACATGTCTCGGACCCCTCACCGCCATTTAAACGAAATACCTGGTGGGATCCGGAAATTCCTATTTCAGATAATGATTCAAAATGGACGGAGGGAACCCGGATTCCCCCTTCAGGGCCTTTAACAGAAGGCAGAGATGGGGTACGAAGTAACGACACCCATCAGTATCATACCGGGTTATCACCCATTTGCACGTCAAACGAGCCAATACAGAATTGCCTTAATACGGGAGAAAAATTTCATCTTTCAACATGGGAAAATAGACAAGGAGCAACTAGCCATTTAACATTCATCTCTGCTCCCAGAATAGCCGACGCAGTCGTCAGTCAAAACGCAACCACGATTGCCCCTGTTAACTTACCTTTATGTAAGATCCCCAGAGATATGACAAAGGATGTAACAAATCTTAATCGGACACCTCATAGCCTACCAAAAACCTGTGCTACAAAACACAACCCATTTAATATTTTGGGACCAGGGTCCCCACGGACACCTCATAACTAATTCCTCGAAGGACGTAAATTTTTTATGCACTAACTAATGAGTCGAAGCGGTCAGAAGGAGGTCTTTCAGGACCCGTGCTACAGGCTCAGTTTAAGGAGAGTTTTAGTTCATATTTTGCAAAGCTTTGCCGATCGGCCTCGCCGTTTAGACTCAGACACGTAGCACGTGGAGTCTATTCAAAAAATAATAATTAATATTCTTTACAGTTGACCAATTTTCATAATGACTCTTATTATTTGTACCTCGCGTCCTTACGCTTTTGTGGCCGCATCTGAGATTAATATTTCCAAAAACAAGTCATACCTTTGAACTCACCTTACAGAACTCATATCATTTCAGTTGCATTACACACACAAAAATCTCTAAATTAAATGTATCTGCCACAATACCAATGAGACGAGAAGCCGAGATACGTCTTCTCGTAAATGCGACTCGACAACGGGTAGGGGATTCTGGCCTAAGTCGGTTAGCAAAGGCACTGAAACAACCTCCACAACGAAGAAAACTCTGTATAGGACGGGTCATCGCTTTTATAATATCCGCAATCCATATCTTAGCTACCGCAGCTATTACCGCTACAGCTTTAGCAGAGTCTGTACACACCGCACGCAAATTAGCGGGAACATTGAGTAACATAAGCCAAGAATTAACTACGCAAGCAAATATCGATCGGCAAATATTAACGCACTTAGACGTATCGGAAGCGGCAGCGATACGGTTAGGCGATAGGTAAAATGCAACGGCTAATCGAATGAAATTACAAATGCGACTGGGAATGTAAAGAAAAAAGTTATGCATTACTCCATTAGTATGGAACGATAGCGTATATACGTGGGATCATATTAAACAGCACATTCAAGATGCTTTTTCAACTAACATAGATAGCACGGTTCAAGATTTGACCCTCGCTTTGCAAGGACAAGTGGCAGCGCTTACAAGATTTAGCACATAAAAGCATATCGGATGACATCTCTGACAGCATGACGCGGCCAAAGCCCCCCAGAAAAATCGGTTTACCGGATTAAATTTACAAATTTGGGCAATTGTTGGTCTCGGCCACACTTGTGTCCTTTTTATACTTGTAGCGCTCAGAATCATCTGGGGAACCATACAAGATCCCAGAAGAACGGAAGTCGAGGTTCCTTGCCGCTCTTGCCGTGAACCCGACGTTCCAAAACAAAGAGGGGGAGACGTGGGAGCGGTGCCATACGGACGAACGACCAAGACTAAAAGAGAAGCACGAGGCTAATACTCAATACGTAAGAATAAACATAAAAGACCAGGTGTTCTCAATAACTCTCCACACAGGAGAACGAGACTTGAGCGCATGAAAAGGCCAGGCTGGAAATCCCCCCGGGATCGTGCATGAGAAAAGACATGGCTGAAAAGAGTCACGAGCGTGGGTGTGCCAGAGAAGAATATAAAACATCCTGCTTGGCTTTATAGTTCGGGCATGAGAGACCTCTATGTAGTTGCTTGAAAAAGAGAAGCGAGAGAGCTTCCTTTGCTATGCCGCACGCCCGTGCCAATTAAAGAATATACCTAGAAAAAGGCTACGAAGTTGGAGTCTCCTTCATCGCCGCTCTGCCCCAATTCCGCTCCCTTTCTGTTTGTTACTCCAGTCATCTTACGTTCTCTAGTTTTGAATTCTTTGCCAGGTTTGTCGCTTTTCAATTTGTCTATGCCGGTACGCAGCTGTCTTTTTTAAAAAGAATTCTTTCTGCTTTCTTCCTCTTTTATAGTTTTCTCTCCATCTCCCTCTATCTGGTTCCCTATTGTAGTAAAATCCACAACCCCCCCGTCCACTCTCTTCTTCTCCTGGCTGCGGGCACCTCGCTCTCTCCATCCCTCTCTGTCGCACCTCTCCGTCCTCCTCCTTGCCGAGCTCCGTTTCTCTCTCGACACCCTCGTGCAGTTCCCCGTCCCCGTCTCGTTCCCGGTATCCCATTTCCCAGCTCCCCGTCCCACACCCCTACCTTTCCTCTGGCCTGCCTCCTGCTTTCCTCATTCTTCTTTTTCTGCTGCCTGCAGACATCGATCCTTGTAGCGAACTCACCGCCGGGACTTCCGAAGGGCACGAAGGCACAAACCGTCACCGCCTTGTTTGCAATCCCGGATGCGTTTCTGGCCGCCGGGCCGCAGAGGAGGGGGTGATGTGCCGTGGGCCCAGGGTGTTCTGTTCCCTACGGGCTCTAGCCGGGGTCCATCCCCGCCGCAGTTCTCTAGATCTCTGCCTGCCTCCTTGCCTGTCCTTGCCTTCCTCTCCTTTTCAGGCTGTCTGTTTCCCCAAAGCTTTTTCCTCTTCTGCTAACATTGCCCTGTCAACTGTCACCTTCTACCTTTTCTTTCTATGTCTTTCCTTTTCTATCTGCCCACCGGCTCTTATTTCATTCTTCCTTGTTGATTGTGAAAAGAGCATTTCTAGGTCTCTCTCTAAATTTTCTTTTCGTGTCTCTATTTATCCAAGTCCCTGCTGGGTTTTTTTTGTCTTCCTGCCTATCCTCATCTTCATCACCTTTTACGTTTTGTTTCAATATCTTCATTCTTGTAGTTTGATGACCCTATTTCCCTCCTTCCTTTTTAACATTTCCTTCTTATCGACCTATTTTGGTTTCCCTTTGTTACCATTATGGAATTTTTTAAACTGGTAAAGTAAAAGGACATAATTTTTGATAATAATATTGCTGTTATAATCAACGAGTGACTTCTCTCCATAGCTTAGTAAGGCATCTATGTTTTTCTACCTACACCCCAGAAAAATGAAGTTGAATTCCCTACCTGGTCACGTTGCTGATGTAACGGATGTAGCCACAGTAAAAGAGCTGGAAGAGTAACTTCTAGTCCAGGTGGCTTTCTCTATTCAGTGCTTTGTATCCTGTAAACTGAAAGCAGATGAGAAAAGTCCCTGCTGCTCCTCTGGGTGCCTTTATGTGTTATGGTGGTAGACCCTGCCTCTTTCCCAGGGGATTGTGGGAAGGGTGGTGGGCGGGTCCTGGAGTATATGAGCCTCGGGCTCTGTTCAGGGAGCTCATTCTGCTCTGGGGCTTCTTTGGTGTCAGTGTTCTGCCGAGCCTTCAGTTATTAGTAGTTTTTGAACTGCCTAAGCTATTTTTGGCAGATATGCCTCGACGCTTAAAGAAACAGAGGGCTCTCTTTGAGGTAGGAGCTTCTGTAGTGGTTGAAGTTCAGCTGCATTTATCTTACAAAGTATCCTTATATACAAATTTTCTTTTTTTAGGTCAAAAATTTTGTTCTGGGCTAGTAAAAGTAGCATGCTTTTTCTTTTAATCTATGTCTATTGTGTTTGTTCGGAACTCCTAGCTATTGAAATGGAACTAGTTTTAGTGTATACCGAGTTAATTGTTACTATTTCTCTAAATAGGACCAAGGGTGAGGTTAACTAGCAGGGGCTAGGGCAAATATCTGGCACGCAGTCACAAGATCGTGAATTACCTGATTTCTCACAAGCGCAACAGCAATCTTTTGTCTTTCGGTATTTTAGGTGCCTCAAGCAACGATGTCTCTGGCATCCAACGCTGGAATTGCTGCAGGTGAGCAGAAGGCCACATTCTATTTGAGTAGGAGGGTGTAGTAGAAGAGGTCTGTATCGATGCTTACTGCTGGTACTGGTTCTGTGCAGATGAAGATGAGCCTGGCAGCTGCAGGAACATCCTGGCTAGCCGATGCGGTATTTTGTCGAGGACGGATTCAGAGCCTCGGCCGTCTGAAAGCTAAGTGGAGCGATGGGTGTTTGGGAGGGTGTTCTGGGAGGTGGGGACAAGGTTGGGAGTTGTAGGGAGGGGTTTTAAAAATAGCATAGTGGGGAGAGGGCTGTCCAGGAATAGGTCTCCGGAGCAGCACGGGCAGGGTAGTTCTAGCCTGTCTCGGAGGAACGAAGCCTCATGCTGACGAGCCGTCCGAGAAGGTGAGGTGTTAGCGTGCTGGGTCAGCGTCTAAGAGCCAAGTATTCCGTGGCCACTTGGTTAAGCGCTTACCTTTGTTTTTGCAGGTGCCGTGCAGGCTGCCTTTGGAGTCGGACGAGCATTTGAGGTGAGCTGGGGATTAGCGAGGAGGATCCTGGGGCCGGTGACCTCTCACAAGCAGAACAGTAATTTTGTTTCTTGGTATCTCAGGCGGGGTGAGCGATGATGGCCATAGCCCCTCGCTTTGGAACTGATGAGGAGCAGATGAGGAGTAGGATGACATGGCCCTTCTGGGGCTGTGTGTGTGTTGTGGCAGAAGCTGGCATTGACTGGTGCGTTGCTGTCTACCAACACTGTTTTCTTGTTCAGATTTTGTAGACGGTGAAGAGGAATTAGGAGTCTGTGGGAGCATCCCATTTGGCCGACGTGTTTCTTTTGCTGAGGATGAATGTGTCCCCCCGGCCTCCTGCAAGCTAAGTTGTGGAACAGGTGTTGGAGGGAGGGGGGTGGGACTGGGGGAAGATAACTTTGGGAATCTCAGGGAGGGCATTTTAAAGTTAGCTTAGGGGAGAGGGATATCCAGGGTCAGTTCTCCTCGGGCGGGTAAAGGAGCGGGTTACTTTTTGGCACCAGTGTAGCACGGGCAGGGCAGTTCCAGCCTGTCTCTGTGGTGTTATGTAGTCTGTCTAGTCTGTTTACTGTGTCTTGGAGATTTCTCGGGTCTCGATGTCCTCATTCCTCTTTGCGCTCGAGAGCAAGGCAGACATCTCGGGCGCCATTCCTGTGGTATTGAATGCCTGTACTGGTTGGCGTAGTGCCAGTCGGGCGTTTCTTTGTCTTGCATGCCAAGCTTCAAGCGTGGATCCATCTTGCATCTCGGAAGTTCCCAGGCAGTCCTCATTTGCGGCGTCACTCTGGGATGCGACGGTGTCTCTACTCACTAGCTGTCCGTTTCCACGGACTGAGTCTTCTTCCCTGCATCTGTACGGTCATAGGTCTTGAGACCAGGCTTCTTGCGCATTAGTCATCTTGGTTTTGACCGTACCTTCTCATAACAGGCCATTACATTCGAGGCTTTTTTGTGGGGCTGCCATAGATCCGCTCGGCCTTGCGTTGTGGCTCTGTCGGTCTTTTGGCCTGACACCTTGTGTGGTTCGGGTGTCATCCTTCTTGCCGGGAGTTTTCTCTCCTCTTTGAGTCGCCTTGTTTGCAGTGTTCTGTGTAGCATTTCTCTCTGAGTGTGTGTGTGTGGCTTGGAGCTGCTCTGTCCGGGGCTGTAGAGTCAGGGGTAGGTGGTATAGCGATAAGCATTTCTGGTTAATGTGTTGAAGATACGCCTAGACCATTCAGGCAACGGTTGTACAGTCTTCTCTGGTTGAGTAGCTGTTGGCAGGCTATGCGGCCAGTCATTTTGGGAGTGTTTCATGGAGAGGCTGGGAGACTTTTGGGAGGGGCTATTCAGCAGTAGTGAAGCAGAGTGCATCTCACAGGTGTAAAGGATTGTGTCTGTGGGCCGCGAAGCTCGGTGTGTTGTTTTGAATGGCAGGCTCCCCTTGGCCTCTGGGCGGTACTCCGCAATGGAGGCGAGAGCTCTGGAATTGTGAAGCTATTGATCAGCCTCTGAGTGACTCATGTAACAAGATTTGTTTAGGGTTTTTTTTTTTTTCAGAAGCAGAGGGACAAGATGCGCTTTGGAGAGCAACAGAGGAGGTGAGCGGAGCTCTGTAAGAAGGTCAATGCAGGGTGTTGGACGGAAGTTGTGACTGGTGGCTACATGACTACATCATGGCTTGGTGGGTTTTTTTTTTCTGATTTGAAGGTGCCCAGTGATGCGCAAAGCGGGATGCTGGTGCCGGTGCTGACTCTGGCAAGGTGAGCCATGGCTAGCGGGCTGAAGTAGCGGTTATTTTTCAGTTGTCGTATTGCCAATGAAGTTTTAAGCATTCCTTCTTATTTGTGTTTTACAGGTGGTACGCAAGCCTCATTGCAGCAGCCTAAAATGACAGAGGCTGGACAGGGGAGCAGGCAAGGTATAGGAGGCGGGATGTACGCATCGCTGCGGGCAGGCATTGGTTTTGGGCAGTAACTCAAAATGTGTCTTCTGCTTTGTGTTTAACAGGTGCCACACACGGGCTGGGAGTGACGAAGCCTCATGTCGATGAGCAATCGGAGAAGGTGAGGCTGTTGTGGGCTGCCTCGGTGGCTATGAGCCAAGTGTTACATGGCAGCTTATTTAAGCACTTACCTTTTCTTTTGCAGGTGAAGTGCAGGCTGCTTCTGGAATAGGATGAAAGTTTGAGGTGAGCCGGTGACTTCTCACAAGCGCACCAGTGATTTTTGTTTCTTGGTATCTCAGGTGCGGCGAGCGCTGGGGGCCACAGCACCCAAGTCTGGAACTGGTGCAGGGCAGGTGAGGAGTGGAACGCCTCGGCCCTTCTTGGGGGTGGTTGGGTGCGTGTGTTGTGGCAGAAGTTGGAACTGAGCGGTGCGGTGCTGTCTGCCAGCAATATTTAGTTGTTTTCTTTGGATTTTCCAGACAACAAGGAGGAGTTTGGAGACAGTGGGAGCATCCCGTTTGGCCGACGTGTTTCCTTTGCTGAGGATGGATTTGCGCCCCCTGGCCCTCTGCAAGCTAAGTTTTGGGATGTGCGTTTGGAGGGAGGGGGGTGGGACTCAGGGGGAAGATAACTTTGGGAACGTCGGGGAGGGAATTTTAAATTTAGCTTGGGGGAGAGGGATATCCAGGGTCAGTTCTCCTTGAGCGGATAAAGGAGTGGGTTACTTTTTGGCACGAGAGTAGCACGGGCAGGGCAGTTCCAGCCTGTCTCTGTGGTATGTAGTCTATCTAGTGTGTTTACTGTGTCTTGCGGATTTCTGAGGTCTCGATGTCCTCATTCCTCTTGGCACTCGAGAGGAAGCCAGACGTCTCGGGCGCCATCCCTGCAGTCTCGAACGCCCGTACTGGTTGGCGTAGTGCCAGTGGGGCGTTTCTTCTTTCTGCATGAGGAGCTTAAAGCGTGGATTGGTCTCGCATCTTGCAAGTTCTGGCCATTACTCGTTAGTGGCGTCACTCCGTGCTGTGTCAACAGCTCTCCTTGCTAGCTGTCCGCTTTCAGGGCCTGAGACTTCTTCCCCACATCCTTATGTTCATAGGTCTTGAGGCCAGCCTTCTTGCGCGTTAGTCATCTTGGTTTTGACCCTAACTTCTTGAAACGGGCCGTTACGTTCGAGGTTTTTTTTTGTGGGGCTGCCCTATAGAACCTGTTCGCTTTGTTTTGCGGCTCTGTAGGTCTTTTAGCCCGACACCTTGTGTCGTTCGGGTGTTCTCCTTCTCGCCGAGAGTTTTCTCTCCTTTTTGAGTCACCTTGTTTGCACAGTTATGTGTAGCGTTGCTCTCTGAGTGTGTATGTGTGGCTTGGAGCTGCTCTGCCCAGGGCTGTAGAGTCAGGGGTAGGCGGTATAGCGACAAGCATCTCCGGTTAATGTCTCGATGATATGCATAGACCATTTAGGCAATAGTTTTCCAGTCATCTCTGGTCGAGTAGCTGTTGGGAGGCTGTGCAGCCAGTTGTTTTGGGAGTGTTTCATGGAGAGGCTGGGAGCCTTCTGGGAGGAGCTGTTCAGCAGTAGTGAAGCAGAATGAATCTCAACGGTCTTAAGGGATGTTTGTTTGAGCTGCAAAGCTCGGTGTGTTGTTTTGAATGGCAGGCTGCCCTTGGCCTCTAGGTTGTACTGTGAAATGGGGATGACATCTCTGGAATTGTGAAGCTACTTAAACAAGTCACCCAGGTGCTGATAATTTTTTTTTTCAATTGCAGAGGGACAAGATGTGCTTTGAAGAGCAATAGAGGAGGCGGGTGGAGCCCTGTAAGAAGGTGAGACGGTGCAGGGTGTCGGAGGGAAGTTGTGACCGGTGGCTACATGTCTACATCATGCCTTGTTTTCTTTTTTTTTATTTGAAGGGTCGCAGCGATGTGCAAAGTGGGATGTTGGTGCCGGTGTTGACTCTGGCAAGGCGAGCCATGGCTAGCGGGCTGAAGTAGCAGTTATTTTTTCAGTTGTCGTATTGTCGGTGAAGTTTTAAGCATCCCTTCTTTTTTGTGTTTTACAGGTGGTACCTGAGCCTCATTGCGGCAGCCCAAGATGACAGAGGTCGCACTGGGCAGCGGGCAAGGTAAAGAAGTGGGGCGTAGACATCGGTGCAAGCAGTCTTTGGTTTTGGACAGTATCTCAGCACGCGTTTTTTTGCCCTGTTCTTTGCAAGTACCACACACAGGCTTGGAGGAAAAAAGCTGCACGCTGATGAGACATCCGAAAAGGTGAAGCTGTTGAACGTTGGGTCAGTGGCTAAGAGCCAAGTATTAAATGGCAGCTTGGTTAAGCGCTTACCTTTTTGTTTCGCAGGTGGCATGCAGGCTACTTCTGGAATAGGATGAAAGTTTGAGGTGAGCTGGGTATTAGCGAGGAGGATCACGGAGCCAGTGACTTCTCACAAGCGTAATAGTAACTTTGTTTCTTGGTATCTCAGGTGCGGTGAGCAATGATGGCTGCAGCGCCCAGCTTTTGAACCGGTGCAGGGCAGGTGAGGAGTGGAATGGCACGGCCCTTCTTGGGGGTGGGGGTGGTTTGGTGGAGGTGGGGATGTTGCGGCAGAGGTTGGAATTGAGCGGTGCGGTGCTGTCTGTCAGTAATATTTTGGTTTTTCTTTAGATTTTACAGACGAGTAAGAGGAATTTGGAGACCATGGGAGCGTCCCGTTTGGCCATCGTGTTTCTTTTGCTGAGGATGGATTTGCACCCCCGGCCCTCTGTAAAGTAAGTTTTGGGATGTGTGTTTGAAGGGAGGGGGGTGGGACTGAGGGGGAGAGAAATTTGGGAATTTTGGGGAGGGGATTTTAAATTTAGCTTAGGGGAGAGGGCTGTCCAGGGTCAGTTCTCCTTGGGCGGATAAAGGAGCGGGTTACTTTTTGGCACCGGAGTAGCACGGGCAGGGCAGTTCCAGCCTGTCTCTGTGTTGTTCTGTAGTTTGTCTAGTCCGTTCAGTGTCTTACAGATTTCTGAGGTCTCAATGTCGTCATTCCTCTTTGCGCTCGAGAGCGAGCCAGACATCTCGGGCGCCATCCCTGTGGTCTCGAATGCCTGTGCTGTTTGGCGTATTGCCACGCGGGCATTTCTTTTTTTCTTTGCGTGACGAGCTTCTAGCGTGGATCGGTCTTGCATCTCGGAAGTTTCCGGGTTGTCCTCGTTTGTGGTGTGGTTCTGGGCTGCACCAGCAGCTCTGCTCGCTAGCTGTCCATTTCTATATACTGAGAATTCTTCCCTGCATCCTTGCGTTCATAGGTCTTGAAGGCAGGCTTCCTGCGCATCAGTCATCTCGGTTTTGACCATAACTTCTCAGAATGGGCCATTAAGTTCGTGCCACTTTTTTTTCTGGGCCTGCCATAGAACCCCTCGCCTTGCATTACGGCTCTGTATGTCATCTTGCCCGACAGCGCAACTCAATCGGCTGTCATCCTTCTTGCTGGGAGTTTTCCCTCCTCTTTGAGTCGCCTTGTTTGCACAAACTCTCTTGGTTGCAGAGTTGTGTAGCGTTGCTCTCTGAGTGTATGTGTGTGTGTGTGGCTTGGAGCTGCTCTGCCCAGGGCTGTAGAGTCAGGGGTAGGTGTTATAGCGATAAGCATCTCTGGTTAATGTCTTGATGATATGCATAGACTGTTTAGGCAACGTTTGTACAGTCATCTCTGGTTGAGTAGCTGTTGGCAGGCTGTGCGGCCAGTCATTTTGGGAGTGTTTCATGGAGAGGCTGGGACCCTTCTGGGCAGGGGCTGTTGAGCGGGAGTGAAGCAGATTGCATCTCAAAGGTGTAAAGGACTGTGTCTGTGGGCCGCGAATGTCGGTGTGTTGTTTTGAATGGCAGGCTGCCCTTTGCCTCTAGGTGCTACTCCGCAATGGAGGCGAGAGCTCTGGAATTGTGAAGCTATTGATCAGCACCTGGGTGCCCCATGTAACAAGTTTTGGTTGGGGTTTTTGTTTTCTCCGATGCAGAGGGACAATATGCGCTTCGAAGAGCAACAGAGGAGGTGAGCAGACCATAGTGAGCGGCTGAGCAGAGCCTTGTAAGAAGGTGAGTCAGTGCAGTGTGTCGGAGAGAAGTTGTGACCGGTGGCGATGTGACTACATCATGGGTTGTGTGGGTTTTTTTTTTCTGATTTGAAGATGCCCAGTGATGCGCAAAGCGGGATGTTGGTGCCAGTGCTGACTCTGGCAAGGTGAGCCATGGCTAGCGGGCTGAAGTAGCGGTTATTTTTCAGTTGTCGTATTGCCAATGAAGTTTTAAGCATTCCTTCTTATTTGTGTTTTACAGGTGGTACGCAAGCCTCATTGCAGCAGCCTAAAATGACAGAGGCTGGACAGGGGAGCAGGCAAGGTATAGGAGGCGGGATGTACGCATCGCTGCGGGCAGGCATTGGTTTTGGGCAGTAACTCAAAATGTGTCTTCTGCTTTGTGTTTAACAGGTGCCACACACGGGCTGGGAGTGACGAAGCCTCATGTCGATGAGCAATCGGAGAAGGTGAGGCTGTTGTGGGCTGCCTCGGTGGCTATGAGCCAAGTGTTACATGGCAGCTTATTTAAGCACTTACCTTTTCTTTTGCAGGTGAAGTGCAGGCTGCTTCTGGAATAGGATGAAAGTTTGAGGTGAGCCGGGGGGAGGCGGAGGAGGATCATGGAGCCGGTGACTTCTCACAAGCGCACCAGTGATTTTTGTTTCTTGGTATCTCAGGTGCGGCGAGCGCTGAGGGCCACAGCACCCAAGTCTGGAACCGGTGCAGGGCAGGTGAGGAGTGGAACACCTCGGCCCTTCTTGGCGGTGGTTGGGTGCGTGTGTTGTGGCAGAGGTTGGAAGTGAGCGGTGCGGTGCTGTCTGCCAGCAATATTTAGTTGTTTTCTTTGGATTTTCCAGACAACAAGGAGGAGTTTGGAGACAGTGGGAGCATCCCGTTTGGCCGACGTGTTTCCTTTGCTGAGGATGGATTTGCGCCCCCTGGCCCTCTGCAAGCTAAGTTTTGGGATGTGTATTTGAAGGGAGGGGGGTGGGACTGAGGGGGAGATAAATTTGGGAATATTGGGGAGGGGATTTTAAAGTTAGCTTAGGGGAGAGGGCTGTCCACAGTCAGTTCTGCTTGGCCAGGCAAAGGAACGAGTCTCAACCGTGATCTAAGATTGTGTAGCATTCTATGGCTCTGTATCACGCTGTCTTGACTGTGATTCAAGACTGCGCCGCAATGTTTGGTTCTGTATTGCGTTGAGTCTTGCGTCGCCCTCTATGGCTCTGTATTGCGCCGGGTCTCGGCTGTGATGTGAGACTGCGTCGCCCTCTATGGCTCTGTATTGCGCCGGGTCTCGGCTGTGATGTGAGACTGCGTCGCCCTCTATGGCTCCGCGTTGCCCCGGGTCTCAAGTGTGGTGTGAGACTGCGTCGCCCTCTATGGCTCCGCGTTGCCCCGGGTCTCAAGTGTGGTGTGAGACTGCGTCGCCCTCTATGGCTCCGCGTTGCCCCGGGTCTCAAGCGTGGTGTGAGACTGCGTCACACCATATGGCTCCGCATTGTGCTGGGTCTTGTGTTGCACCATACAGCTTCATATTGTGCTGGGTCTCGACTGTGATGTAAGACTGCGTAGTATTCTGTGGCTCTGTATTGCCCTGTGTCTTGACTGTGATTCAAGAGCGCTCGCACTGTTTGTCTCCTTATTGCGCTGGGTCTTGCGTCGCACTGCGTTGCTCCATATAGCTGTGGGTCTGGAGTGTGATGTGAGACTGCATCACACCGTATAGCTCTGTATTGCGCTGGGTCTTGCGTCGCACTATATGGGTCTGTATTACGCTTGGTCTCAACTGTGATCTATGACTGCCTAGTATTCTATAGCTCTGTATTGCGCTGGGTCTTCCGTCGCACTATATGGGTCTGTATTACGCTTGGTCTCAACTGTGATCTATGACTGCCTAGTATTCTATAGCTCTGTATTGCGCTGGGTCTTGCGTCGCACTATATGGGTCTGTATTACGCTTGGTCTCAACTGTGATCTATGACTGCCTAGTATTCTATGGCTCTGTATTGCGCTGGGTCTTGCGTTGCACTGTATGGGTCTGCATTGCCCCAGGTCTGGAGCGTGTTGTGAGACTGTGTCACACGATATGGCTCCGCATTGCCCCGGGTCTCAAGCGTGATGTGACGTTTTCCTGTGCTTCCCATTATGAAGGCTGACATTTTGGCCTCGAGTGGAGCGGTGATGTTTGGAGGATCCTAGTGACTCAATTTGTGGACTGCTTCTGGAATTGGGGGAAATATGCTATTCTAGAAGGTCACTGGTGAAGCAGAGATGTTTGGAGGAGGGGAGCAATGAATGGGAGTTGAATGAATGAACGAACGAATGAATGGGAGTTGAATGAATGAACGAACGAATGAATGGGAGTTGAATGAATGAACGAACGAATGAATGGGAGTTGAATGAATGAACGAACGAATGAATGGGAGTTGAATGAATGAACGAACGAATGAATGGGAGTTATTGTGTGTAAACTTATGGGTGTGTGAATGTGGTTGGTTTGTTTGTTTTTATTTCAGGTAGGATATAATGTTGACAGTAAGGTATTGATTTGAGAGTACTGGAAAGTAAAAAACCAAAGCAGCTGGGGGTTTTTTGTTTTGTTTTGTTTTTCTTTCCCTGTCTGGGTGTTTGTGTGGTGTTTGTTTGTTTGTTTTTTTTTTTTTCTCAGGTCCTCATTGCTCTGTAGGGTGCCATCAATTGCCAAAGTTTGGGCGGCGAGGGGTCTAGGGCCAGGGTTTTCACACAGAAGGCCATTTTGTAGTCTCCCGGCAACGCCATTGTCAGTGAGTCGCAGAGACGGGGCGATGGCCCGTGGTGCTGGGCGAAGGGATTAGCAGAGAGGGGAGGGTTGGTTTGTCGGGTAGGTGAGCGAGTGTTGTGCTTGTGCATGGCTTTGTATTGTTGTGTGTTAGTATGTAATAGGTGTTAGCGTGTTGCATATGGAGTTGAGATTTTTTCTTTTCCAGGCATTGTATAAAAAAAAAAAATCAACCAACCACAACTTAGAATAAAAAAAACCCCAGTCGGGGGATTTTTTTTTTTTCCCCCGGCTGGGTTTTTTTTTCCCCCGGTCCCGGTCGGTCCGCACGGCGACAATCATCGCCAAAGTTTGGGCGGCGGAGGGCCTAGGGCTGGGGTTTTCGCAGGCAGGGCGATTTTGGAGGCCCCTGGGAACCCCGTTCCCGAGGAGAGCCACGGAGATGGGGTGGCGGGCAGCAGAGAGAAGGGAGGGTTGGTTTGTTGGGTAGGCGAGCGAGTGTTGTGCCTGTGTGTGGGTTTGTATGGTTGTGTGTTAGTATGTAATAGTTGTTAGTGTGCTGCATATGGAGTTGAGATTTTTTCTTTTCCAGGCATTGTATTAAAAAAAAAAAATCAACCAACCACAACTTAGAATAAAAAAAACCCCAGTCGGGGGATTTTTTTTTTTTCCCCCGGCTGGGTTTTTTTTTCCCCCGGTCCCGGTCGGTCCGCACGGCGACAATCATCGCCAAAGTTTGGGCGGTGGAGGGCCTAGGGCCGGGGTTTTCGCAGGCAGGGCGATTTTGGAGGCCCCCGGGAACCCCGTTCCCGAGGAGAGCCACGGAGATGGGGCGGCGGGCAGCAGAGAGAGGGAGGGTTGGCTTGTTGGGTAGGTGAGCGAGTGTTGTGCCTGTGTGTGGGTTTGTATGGTTGTGTGTTAGTATGTAATAGTTGTTAGTGTGCTGCATATGGAGTTGAGATTTTTTTTCAAAAAAAAATATTAACCAACCACAACTTAGAATAAAAAAAACCCCAGTCGGGGGATTTTTTTTTTCCCCCGGCTGGGTTTTTTTTTTCCCCCGGTCCCGGTCGGTCCGCACGGCGACAATCATCGCCAAAGTTTGGGCGGCGGAGGGCCTAGGGCCGGGGTTTTCGCAGGCAGGGCGATTTTGGAGGCCCCTGGGAACACTGTTCCTGAGGAGAGCCGGTCTGGAATGTGGCTATTTCTCTGTTATTGTAAGGTGCTATGTTTAGATGAGTGTCTAAGGAAGGCAATTGAGGATCCTGCAATAAAAAGGTACAGTGAGAGGGGCTAGATAGTCTGTTTTGAGGAAGGCAGGGTTGTGAAGCGGGCCTCTCTGTATTTTAAATGGCTAGGCTTTTAACTGTGGCTGTGTGTTTTTTGCTGTAATGGTATTGTTAAAAATTGTTTGTTTGCATGCAGGTGCCAAAGGCCAGGTCCCGTCAGGAGGAGCAGAGCCGGCCGGCTCTTTGCCCGGGCATCGTAGTTTTTGGAGAAGCAGTCACTCTAAAGAGGAAAAGGGACGGACGCCAAGCGAGGGATGCGAGCCCCGTGTACGTGAGAGCGTCCGATGGGAAAGACGGTGGGTACAGTTTGTACTCAGTGTTGTAAAGCTGTGCCCTTGAGTGTGTAAACTGTAAGCTTGGTGCTCTGTGATTGAAATCTGTGCTGTTTGTGCTGTGCGGTTTAAATCTGTAAGCTCTGTGTCTTCAGCATGCTCTGGGCATGACTTAGTTGCCTACACTTTGTACCTGCTGTAGGCTCTGAGCCTGAGCTATGTACGTGTTGTAGCTGTTGTAGGCTGTGCGCCTGAGCTCTGTACACTTTGTGCCTGAGCTCTGTACACTTTGTGCCTGAGCTCTGTACACTTTGTGCCTGAGCTCTGTACACTTTGTGCCTGAGCTCTGTACACTTTGTGCCTGCTGTAGGCTCTGCGCCTGAGTTATGTGTGTATTGTAGCTGTTGTGAGCTCAGTACTTTGCAGAGCTACAGTCATTGAGTTCAAGTTTGACAGAAATAAAGAAAATAAGCAGCAAAGGAATAAAGATTAATAAAGAGTTTTTACTCCTTGGTGTTTGTCTTTTTTTTTTTGTGTGTCTCTTTCTTTTTTTGTAAACTGGTGCAGCAGCAGGGCTTGGCTTGCTCCTGGGGCATAGTTGTTACAAGTTTTAAAGAAAATTAATAATTTATTAAGGAGCGACTATGCCCCAGGAGCAAGCCAAGCCCTGCTGCTGCATGCATTTCTTATTATTTTTATTCTTTTTTATTTACAATCCCATACCTCATTAAATATTCCCCACCTGACACATAGAGTACCTACACAATTAATTACATAATTAACCAATTAATTATGCAAATGAGATGCAAATTTTTCTTCCCCCACCCAACAACTACCACCACAGCACACCTACACAACCCCAATCAGGCTAACAGGTTTAGGGGGTTACACTTCAGGTATCAGCTTACACAGTAAGGGTTAGGGTGTCGGGTTAGGGTGTCGGGTTAGGGTGTCGGGTTAGGGTTAGGGTGTCGGGTTAGGGTTAGGGTTAGGGTGTCGGGTTAGGGTGTCGGGTTAGGGTGTCGGGTTAGGGTGTCGGGTTAGGGTTAGGGTGTCGGGTTAGGGTGTCGGGTTAGGGTGTCGGGTTAGGGTGTCGGGTTAGGGTGTCGGGTTAGGGTGTCGGGTTAGGGTTAGGGTGTCGGGTTAGGGTGTCGGGTTAGGGTGTCGGGTTAGGGTGTCGGGTTAGGGTTAGGGTGTCGGGTTAGGGTTAGGGTGTCGGGTTAGGGTTAGGGTGTCGGGTTAGGGTTAGGGTGTCGGGTTAGGGTTAGGGTGTCGGGTTAGGGTGTCGGGTTAGGGTGTCGGGTTAGGGTGTCGGGTTAGGGTTAGGGTGTCGGGTTAGGGTGTCGGGTTAGGGTTAGGGTGTCGGGTTAGGGTTAGGGTGTCGGGTTAGGGTTAGGGTGTCGGGTTAGGGTTAGGGTGTCGGGTTAGGGTGTCGGGTTAGGGTGTCGGGTTAGGGTTAGGGTGTCGGGTTAGGGTTAGGGTGTCGGGTTAGGGTGTCGGGTTAGGGTGTCGGGTTAGGGTGTCGGGTTAGGGTGTCGGGTTAGGGTGTCGGGTTAGGGTGTCGGGTTAGGGTTAGGGTGTCGGGTTAGGGTTAGGGTGTCGGGTTAGGGTGTCGGGTTAGGGTTAGGGTGTCGGGTTAGGGTGTCGGGTTAGGGTGTCGGGTTAGGGTGTCGGGTTAGGGTGTCGGGTTAGGGTGTCGGGTTAGGGTGTCGGGTTAGGGTGTCGGGTTAGGGTGTCGGGTTAGGGTGTCGGGTTAGGGTTAGGGTTAGGGTTAGGGTTAGGGTTAGGGTTAGGGTTAGGGTTAGGGTTAGGGTTAGGGTTAGGGTTAGGGTTAGGGTTAGGGTTAGGGTTAGGGTTAGGGTTAGGGTTAGGGTTAGGGTTAGGGTTAGGGTTAGGGTTAGGGTTAGGGTTAGGGTTAGGGTTAGGGTTAGGGTTAGGGTTAGGGTTAGGGTTAGGGTTAGGGTTAGGGTTAGGGTTAGGGTTAGGGTTAGGGTTAGGGTTAGGGTTAGGGTTAGGGTTAGGGTTAGGGTTAGGGTTAGGGTTAGGGTTAGGGTTAGGGTTAGGGTTAGGGTTAGGGTTAGGGTTAGGGTTAGGGTTAGGGTTAGGGTTAGGGTTAGGGTTAGGGTTAGGGTTAGGGTTAGGGTTAGGGTTAGGGTTAGGGTTAGGGTTAGGGTTAGGGTTAGGGTTAGGGTTAGGGTTAGGGTTAGGGTTAGGGTTAGGGTTAGGGTTAGGGTTAGGGTTAGGGTTAGGGTTAGGGTTAGGGTTAGGGTTAGGGTTAGGGTTAGGGTTAGGGTTAGGGTTAGGGTTAGGGTTAGGGTTAGGGTTAGGGTTAGGGTTAGGGTTAGGGTTAGGGTTAGGGTTAGGGTTAGGGTTAGGGTTAGGGTTAGGGTTAGGGTTAGGGTTAGGGTTAGGGTTAGGGTTAGGGTTAGGGTTAGGGTTAGGGTTAGGGTTAGGGTTAGGGTTAGGGTTAGGGTTAGGGTTAGGGTTAGGGTTAGGGTTAGGGTTAGGGTTAGGGTTAGGGTTAGGGTTAGGGTTAGGGTTAGGGTTAGGGTTAGGGTTAGGGTTAGGGTTAGGGTTAGGGTTAGGGTTAGGGTTAGGGTTAGGGTTAGGGTTAGGGTTAGGGTTAGGGTTAGGGTTAGGGTTAGGGTTAGGGTTAGGGTTAGGGTTAGGGTTAGGGTTAGGGTTAGGGTTAGGGTTAGGGTTAGGGTTAGGGTTAGGGTTAGGGTTAGGGTTAGGGTTAGGGTTAGGGTTAGGGTTAGGGTTAGGGTTAGGGTTAGGGTTAGGGTTAGGGTTAGGGTTAGGGTTAGGGTTAGGGTTAGGGTTAGGGTTAGGGTTAGGGTTAGGGTTAGGGTTAGGGTTAGGGTTAGGGTTAGGGTTAGGGTTAGGGTTAGGGTTAGGGTTAGGGTTAGGGTTAGGGTTAGGGTTAGGGTTAGGGTTAGGGTTAGGGTTAGGGTTAGGGTTAGGGTTAGGGTTAGGGTTAGGGTTAGGGTTAGGGTTAGGGTTAGGGTTAGGGTTAGGGTTAGGGTTAGGGTTAGGGTTAGGGTTAGGGTTAGGGTTAGGGTTAGGGTTAGGGTTAGGGTTAGGGTTAGGGTTAGGGTTAGGGTTAGGGTTAGGGTTAGGGTTAGGGTTAGGGTTAGGGTTAGGGTTAGGGTTAGGGTTAGGGTTAGGGTTAGGGTTAGGGTTAGGGTTAGGGTTAGGGTTAGGGTTAGGGTTAGGGTTAGGGTTAGGGTTAGGGTTAGGGTTAGGGTTAGGGTTAGGGTTAGGGTTAGGGTTAGGGTTAGGGTTAGGGTTAGGGTTAGGGTTAGGGTTAGGGTTAGGGTTAGGGTTAGGGTTAGGGTTAGGGTTAGGGTTAGGGTTAGGGTTAGGGTTAGGGTTAGGGTTAGGGTTAGGGTTAGGGTTAGGGTTAGGGTTAGGGTTAGGGTTAGGGTTAGGGTTAGGGTTAGGGTTAGGGTTAGGGTTAGGGTTAGGGTTAGGGTTAGGGTTAGGGTTAGGGTTAGGGTTAGGGTTAGGGTTAGGGTTAGGGTTAGGGTTAGGGTTAGGGTTAGGGTTAGGGTTAGGGTTAGGGTTAGGGTTAGGGTTAGGGTTAGGGTTAGGGTTAGGGTTAGGGTTAGGGTTAGGGTTAGGGTTAGGGTTAGGGTTAGGGTTAGGGTTAGGGTTAGGGTTAGGGTTAGGGTTAGGGTTAGGGTTAGGGTTAGGGTTAGGGTTAGGGTTAGGGTTAGGGTTAGGGTTAGGGTTAGGGTTAGGGTTAGGGTTAGGGTTAGGGTTAGGGTTAGGGTTAGGGTTAGGGTTAGGGTTAGGGTTAGGGTTAGGGTTAGGGTTAGGGTTAGGGTTAGGGTTAGGGTTAGGGTTAGGGTTAGGGTTAGGGTTAGGGTTAGGGTTAGGGTTAGGGTTAGGGTTAGGGTTAGGGTTAGGGTTAGGGTTAGGGTTAGGGTTAGGGTTAGGGTTAGGGTTAGGGTTAGGGTTAGGGTTAGGGTTAGGGTTAGGGTTAGGGTTAGGGTTAGGGTTAGGGTTAGGGTTAGGGTTAGGGTTAGGGTTAGGGTTAGGGTTAGGGTTAGGGTTAGGGTTAGGGTTAGGGTTAGGGTTAGGGTTAGGGTTAGGGTTAGGGTTAGGGTTAGGGTTAGGGTTAGGGTTAGGGTTAGGGTTAGGGTTAGGGTTAGGGTTAGGGTTAGGGTTAGGGTTAGGGTTAGGGTTAGGGTTAGGGTTAGGGTTAGGGTTAGGGTTAGGGTTAGGGTTAGGGTTAGGGTTAGGGTTAGGGTTAGGGTTAGGGTTAGGGTTAGGGTTAGGGTTAGGGTTAGGGTTAGGGTTAGGGTTAGGGTTAGGGTTAGGGTTAGGGTTAGGGTTAGGGTTAGGGTTAGGGTTAGGGTTAGGGTTAGGGTTAGGGTTAGGGTTAGGGTTAGGGTTAGGGTTAGGGTTAGGGTTAGGGTTAGGGTTAGGGTTAGGGTTAGGGTTAGGGTTAGGGTTAGGGTTAGGGTTAGGGTTAGGGTTAGGGTTAGGGTTAGGGTTAGGGTTAGGGTTAGGGTTAGGGTTAGGGTTAGGGTTAGGGTTAGGGTTAGGGTTAGGGTTAGGGTTAGGGTTAGGGTTAGGGTTAGGGTTAGGGTTAGGGTTAGGGTTAGGGTTAGGGTTAGGGTTAGGGTTAGGGTTAGGGTTAGGGTTAGGGTTAGGGTTAGGGTTAGGGTTAGGGTTAGGGTTAGGGTTAGGGTTAGGGTTAGGGTTAGGGTTAGGGTTAGGGTTAGGGTTAGGGTTAGGGTTAGGGTTAGGGTTAGGGTTAGGGTTAGGGTTAGGGTTAGGGTTAGGGTTAGGGTTAGGGTTAGGGTTAGGGTTAGGGTTAGGGTTAGGGTTAGGGTTAGGGTTAGGGTTAGGGTTAGGGTTAGGGTTAGGGTTAGGGTTAGGGTTAGGGTTAGGGTTAGGGTTAGGGTTAGGGTTAGGGTTAGGGTTAGGGTTAGGGTTAGGGTTAGGGTTAGGGTTAGGGTTAGGGTTAGGGTTAGGGTTAGGGTTAGGGTTAGGGTTAGGGTTAGGGTTAGGGTTAGGGTTAGGGTTAGGGTTAGGGTTAGGGTTAGGGTTAGGGTTAGGGTTAGGGTTAGGGTTAGGGTTAGGGTTAGGGTTAGGGTTAGGGTTAGGGTTAGGGTTAGGGTTAGGGTTAGGGTTAGGGTTAGGGTTAGGGTTAGGGTTAGGGTTAGGGTTAGGGTTAGGGTTAGGGTTAGGGTTAGGGTTAGGGTTAGGGTTAGGGTTAGGGTTAGGGTTAGGGTTAGGGTTAGGGTTAGGGTTAGGGTTAGGGTTAGGGTTAGGGTTAGGGTTAGGGTTAGGGTTAGGGTTAGGGTTAGGGTTAGGGTTAGGGTTAGGGTTAGGGTTAGGGTTAGGGTTAGGGTTAGGGTTAGGGTTAGGGTTAGGGTTAGGGTTAGGGTTAGGGTTAGGGTTAGGGTTAGGGTTAGGGTTAGGGTTAGGGTTAGGGTTAGGGTTAGGGTTAGGGTTAGGGTTAGGGTTAGGGTTAGGGTTAGGGTTAGGGTTAGGGTTAGGGTTAGGGTTAGGGTTAGGGTTAGGGTTAGGGTTAGGGTTAGGGTTAGGGTTAGGGTTAGGGTTAGGGTTAGGGTTAGGGTTAGGGTTAGGGTTAGGGTTAGGGTTAGGGTTAGGGTTAGGGTTAGGGTTAGGGTTAGGGTTAGGGTTAGGGTTAGGGTTAGGGTTAGGGTTAGGGTTAGGGTTAGGGTTAGGGTTAGGGTTAGGGTTAGGGTTAGGGTTAGGGTTAGGGTTAGGGTTAGGGTTAGGGTTAGGGTTAGGGTTAGGGTTAGGGTTAGGGTTAGGGTTAGGGTTAGGGTTAGGGTTAGGGTTAGGGTTAGGGTTAGGGTTAGGGTTAGGGTTAGGGTTAGGGTTAGGGTTAGGGTTAGGGTTAGGGTTAGGGTTAGGGTTAGGGTTAGGGTTAGGGTTAGGGTTAGGGTTAGGGTTAGGGTTAGGGTTAGGGTTAGGGTTAGGGTTAGGGTTAGGGTTAGGGTTAGGGTTAGGGTTAGGGTTAGGGTTAGGGTTAGGGTTAGGGTTAGGGTTAGGGTTAGGGTTAGGGTTAGGGTTAGGGTTAGGGTTAGGGTTAGGGTTAGGGTTAGGGTTAGGGTTAGGGTTAGGGTTAGGGTTAGGGTTAGGGTTAGGGTTAGGGTTAGGGTTAGGGTTAGGGTTAGGGTTAGGGTTAGGGTTAGGGTTAGGGTTAGGGTTAGGGTTAGGGTTAGGGTTAGGGTTAGGGTTAGGGTTAGGGTTAGGGTTAGGGTTAGGGTTAGGGTTAGGGTTAGGGTTAGGGTTAGGGTTAGGGTTAGGGTTAGGGTTAGGGTTAGGGTTAGGGTTAGGGTTAGGGTTAGGGTTAGGGTTAGGGTTAGGGTTAGGGTTAGGGTTAGGGTTAGGGTTAGGGTTAGGGTTAGGGTTAGGGTTAGGGTTAGGGTTAGGGTTAGGGTTAGGGTTAGGGTTAGGGTTAGGGTTAGGGTTAGGGTTAGGGTTAGGGTTAGGGTTAGGGTTAGGGTTAGGGTTAGGGTTAGGGTTAGGGTTAGGGTTAGGGTTAGGGTTAGGGTTAGGGTTAGGGTTAGGGTTAGGGTTAGGGTTAGGGTTAGGGTTAGGGTTAGGGTTAGGGTTAGGGTTAGGGTTAGGGTTAGGGTTAGGGTTAGGGTTAGGGTTAGGGTTAGGGTTAGGGTTAGGGTTAGGGTTAGGGTTAGGGTTAGGGTTAGGGTTAGGGTTAGGGTTAGGGTTAGGGTTAGGGTTAGGGTTAGGGTTAGGGTTAGGGTTAGGGTTAGGGTTAGGGTTAGGGTTAGGGTTAGGGTTAGGGTTAGGGTTAGGGTTAGGGTTAGGGTTAGGGTTAGGGTTAGGGTTAGGGTTAGGGTTAGGGTTAGGGTTAGGGTTAGGGTTAGGGTTAGGGTTAGGGTTAGGGTTAGGGTTAGGGTTAGGGTTAGGGTTAGGGTTAGGGTTAGGGTTAGGGTTAGGGTTAGGGTTAGGGTTAGGGTTAGGGTTAGGGTTAGGGTTAGGGTTAGGGTTAGGGTTAGGGTTAGGGTTAGGGTTAGGGTTAGGGTTAGGGTTAGGGTTAGGGTTAGGGTTAGGGTTAGGGTTAGGGTTAGGGTTAGGGTTAGGGTTAGGGTTAGGGTTAGGGTTAGGGTTAGGGTTAGGGTTAGGGTTAGGGTTAGGGTTAGGGTTAGGGTTAGGGTTAGGGTTAGGGTTAGGGTTAGGGTTAGGGTTAGGGTTAGGGTTAGGGTTAGGGTTAGGGTTAGGGTTAGGGTTAGGGTTAGGGTTAGGGTTAGGGTTAGGGTTAGGGTTAGGGTTAGGGTTAGGGTTAGGGTTAGGGTTAGGGTTAGGGTTAGGGTTAGGGTTAGGGTTAGGGTTAGGGTTAGGGTTAGGGTTAGGGTTAGGGTTAGGGTTAGGGTTAGGGTTAGGGTTAGGGTTAGGGTTAGGGTTAGGGTTAGGGTTAGGGTTAGGGTTAGGGTTAGGGTTAGGGTTAGGGTTAGGGTTAGGGTTAGGGTTAGGGTTAGGGTTAGGGTTAGGGTTAGGGTTAGGGTTAGGGTTAGAGGTTAGGGTTAGGGTTAGGGTTAGGGTTAGGGTTAGGGTTAGGGTTAGGGTTAGGGTTAGGGTTAGGGTTAGGGTTAGGGTTAGGGTTAGGGTTAGGGTTAGGGTTAGGGTTAGGGTTAGGGTTAGGGTTAGGGTTAGGGTTAGGGTTAGGGTTAGGGTTAGGGTTAGGGTTAGGGTTAGGGTTAGGGTTAGGGTTAGGGTTAGGGTTAGGGTTAGGGTTAGGGTTAGGGTTAGGGTTAGGGTTAGGGTTAGGGTTAGGGTTAGGGTTAGGGTTAGGGTTAGGGTTAGGGTTAGGGTTAGGGTTAGGGTTAGGGTTAGGGTTAGGGTTAGGGTTAGGGTTAGGTTAGGGTTAGGGTTAGGGTTAGGGTTAGGGTTAGGGTTAGGGTTAGGGTTAGGGTTAGGGTTAGGGTTAGGGTTAGGGTTAGGGTTAGGGTTAGGGTTAGGGTTAGGGTTAGGGTTAGGGTTAGGGTTAGGGTTAGGGTTAGGGTTAGGGTTAGGGTTAGGGTTAGGGTTAGGGTTAGGGTTAGGGTTAGGGTTAGGGTTAGGGTTAGGGTTAGGGTTAGGGTTAGGGTTAGGGTTAGGGTTAGGGTTAGGGTTAGGGTTAGGGTTAGGGTTAGGGTTAGGGTTAGGGTTAGGGTTAGGGTTAGGGTTAGGGTTAGGGTTAGGGTTAGGGTTAGGGTTAGGGTTAGGGTTAGGGTTAGGGTTAGGGTTAGGGTTAGGGTTAGGGTTAGGGTTAGGGTTAGGGTTAGGGTTAGGGTTAGGGTTAGGGTTAGGGTTAGGGTTAGGGTTAGGGTTAGGGTTAGGGTTAGGGTTAGGGTTAGGGTTAGGGTTAGGGTTAGGGTTAGGGTTAGGGTTAGGGTTAGGGTTAGGGTTAGGGTTAGGGTTAGGGTTAGGGTTAGGGTTAGGGTTAGGGTTAGGGTTAGGGTTAGGGTTAGGGTTAGGGTTAGGGTTAGGGTTAGGGTTAGGGTTAGGGTTAGGGTTAGGGTTAGGGTTAGGGTTAGGGTTAGGGTTAGGGTTAGGGTTAGGGTTAGGGTTAGGGTTAGGGTTAGGGTTAGGGTTAGGGTTAGGGTTAGGGTTAGGGTTAGGGTTAGGGTTAGGGTTAGGGTTAGGG
>NW_028237881.1:192346-240415 GCF_034619465.1 Leptosomus discolor
TGGGCGTCCTGGGGGGGGGGGGGGGCGCGTGGGGCCCATCTGACCCTGCCTCCCGCAGCCTCCTGCGCCGCCTGGTCACCCTCATCTCGCAGCAGGCCGTGCTGGGCGCCTCCAGCGAGGCGTTCCGCAAGCAGGCCGAGGGCGCCAGCCAGGCCGCCCGCCGCTACATGGAGGACAACGACGCCCTCCGGAAGGTACCCCGGGGGGGGTAGGGGTGGGCCGGGGGGCCACAAGCCCTGACGTGCCCCCCCCCCCCCGCAGCAGCTGCAGGAGGCGGGGGGCGAAGCGTCACCTTCGCACGACGAGAATGAGACCCTCAAGGCCAAGGTGGAGAAGCTGAAGGAGGAGCTGGCGGCCAGCAAGCGCAGTACGGGGAGGGGGGCGGGCAGCTGGAGGGCTTGGGGTGCTGCAGGGTTTTGGGGTGACCCTGACGCCTCCCCCCAGCTCTGGAGAAGGCCGAGAACGAGGTGCAGGCGATGCGGCGCCAGGCCGAGGGGCTGACGCGGGAGTACGACCGGCTGCTGGACCAGCACGCCCCGCCTGCAGGTATGGGGGGGCAGGGGTGCAACCCCCCCCAACCCCCTCAAACACACACACCCACCCCTCGCCCCCCCCAGGCCGCCCACGACGGGCCCCGTGACAAGAAGGAGGAGTGACAGACCAGGCCACGCCCAGCGGACCAGGCCACGCCCCCCCACCCCCAGGGTCGGGGAGGGTGGGGGCAGGACTGGGGCAAGGTGGTTCCAGGGACCCCACAGACCACATTTGGGATCCCCTGCTCTGTGGCAGCACTCGGGGGGGGGGGGCGGGCGGGGGCCTGAGCCCCCCCTTTGCCCCTTCCAGGGGGTCCCTGGGTGCACAATGGGGGTCCTTGCCCCCCCCCGCCCCGCCCCCCCCAGCTTTTTTGCTTCAATAAACACTGGGATCAGGCCAGGGTCGCCTCCATCCCCACCCCCTCGGGACCCCCCCGACACCTCCTTTGTGCCCCCCCTGCCCTGCCCCCAGCCCCGACCGGGGTCCAGAGACCACCACAGCTCCACCGCTTTTATTGGCACGTGCGCGGGGGGGGGGGGGGGCAGGGGAGGGGCTATGGGCACCCCATTTGCTATGGGGTGGGGTGCAGGGCCCGAGCCTGGCCCCGCAGCGCTTCAAACTCCCTCTGCACGAAATCCGTCAGCGCCTTCCGCAGCTCCACCTGGGGGCAGGGGGGGGGCCCCACAGAGCCGTGGGGCTGGGCCCATAGCACCGGGGGGGAGGGGGGGGGGGGGGGGGTTGTCACAGGGAGCAGCCCCGTGGGGCAGCCCCCCAAGCACTCACCGTCGATGTCCCCTCAGCCCGGAGCCGCTCCAGGAGGGGCCGGACGCTGAACGGTCGCCCCACAACCACCGTGATCCTCTGGGGGACAGGGTCAGTGCCCCACGGCTCGGCCCCACAGCTCAGCCCCGTAGAGCCGCCCTGCCCCCCGCTAACGCCCCCCCAGCCCGGCCCCACGGCACTGCCCAAGCCTGCCCTGCCCCCGCCCCCTCCCCCCCCGCAGCCCCCCCCAACCGCAAACCGGGGGGGTCCCTCTGTGTCCCCCGTCCCATCTCACTCACCTGCCCACGCGGGGCACGTACGGGGGGGCATTGGGTAGGACGTCGTTCATGCCTGGCGCGGGGGAGGGGGTCACAGCAGCCACCTGCGTGGGCGAGCAGTGGGGCAGGCCCCACGGCGGGGACCCCCCCAGTGCCCTCCTGACACCCCCCACCCCCCCCCAGCCGCACCTGCCCACATCCTCCATCCCACCCTCCCCCGAGGCCCACCCCCCACCCCCCCCCCAGCTCTTCCTGTCCCCCCCGCTCCCCCCTGCCCCGCTCACCCCCGTGCCACAGGGGCAGGACCACCGGGTCGAGGCGGCACTCGGCGAGGAGGCGCCCGATGCCTGCGGGGGGAGGGGGGGCAAGGTGGTCATTTTGGGGGGAGGGCAGGGGAGCCGTTGGGGGGGGGGAGGGGGGGAGGATCAAGCGCGGCTGGCCTGGGGGGTCGAGGGGGGGGCGCTCACCCCACTTGAAGCGTTACGAACTCCTGCCCCATGTTCACTTTGCCTGTGGGGACACGGGGCTGTGGGGGGGGGGCGCAGCGCAGGAGACCCCCCAAAGGGCCCCCCCCTGCTGCCCCCCATCAAGAAAACGAGCCAATCCCAAGACTCCCAGTGCTCCCAGTTCTCCCCTGGCCCCCACTGGAGATCCCAGCGATCTTGGTCTTCCCAGTTCTCTTCACTGGAAGTCCTAGCAACCTAGATTTAAACACCTCCTCCCGGCACCAGTACTCCCAGTCTGCCTACAGCAGAGGAGCTCCCAGTTCCCCCCAGTGCTTCAGTACCCTCAGGGAAGACATGCACCCAGTCGCCCTGGTTGAGCTTCTCCAGGATGAAGTCCATCCCTCGCTGGTACACGCCGTCCCCTGTGAACACCAGTTCAGGGCGCTGGGATACCCCCAGTACAAACTGGGACGGCCCAGCACAACCCCCTTCCTCCCCCAAAACAAACTGGAATCTCTCCAGTACGACCTATGAGCACCCCAGTGCAGGCTGGCAGCGCCCAGACCAGGCTGGATGGGGCCCAACAGCTCCTGGTACCCCCCCCAGTACAGAAGAGGAGCCCCCAGTCCCTCCCAGTCACCCCACGCTCACCCCGGCACACGGGGACGCAGCGGCCCAGGCTGAAGAAGCGCGAGTGCAGCTCCCGGGTGAAGCAGATGTCAGCGGCCGTGGGGGTCCTGGGAGGGGGCGGTGAGGGGGTGAGCAGGCAGCGGTCTCCCTGGGACACCCCCCCTCCAGGACCCCCCCCCTCACCACCGCATCTTGTGCAAGCTCCAGACGTGCCGCAGCTTCAGGGAACCTGAGAGGAGAAAAGGAGGGGGGCGTCACGGGGTGCCCCCAGACCCACCGGGGACACCAGGCAGAAC
This sequence comes from Leptosomus discolor, assembly GCF_034619465.1. Lineage (NCBI taxonomy): Eukaryota > Metazoa > Chordata > Aves > Leptosomiformes > Leptosomidae > Leptosomus > Leptosomus discolor. The sequence continues at coordinate 195,293 of NW_028237881.1, forward strand.
CCCAGAGGCCCCCTGGCTCCCCCCAGAAACCCCTGGGGACACCCCGTCACGCTCCCCCAGCACCCTTGGGATCCCTTGCTGCCCCCCACCCCCAAGCACCCCTGGGATCCCCTCAGGACCCGCCAGCAACCCCCCCCAGCACCCTTGGGAACCCCTGGGGACGCCCCAGCCCCTCCCAGCACCCTCGGGATCTCCTGAGGACCCTCCAGCTCCGCCCCTCCCCCCGGCCCCCCGCAGCCAGGCGCACCCCACCCCAGAGATGGGGGTCGTCCATGCAGGACTGGTGGTTGGAAGGGTGAGGAGGGGGGTGCGGGGCCCCCGGCGCTCCACCAGATCGTGCAGCACCTCCGCGTTGTGCACCCGCAGCCGGTTCAGGTACCCTGGGGGACACACACCACACACCCACCCGGGGGGGACGCGGGGGCCTGGGGGCGCGGCGGGGATCCCAAGGGCGCGTCCGCCGCCGCGCCCCCAGGCCCCGCGCCCCCCCCCCTCCGCCCGCCAGCCGCCTCCGCGCCCCCCGGGGCACTCACGGGTCCAGACGCAGCTGTAGGTGCCCACCAGGCCGGTGACGAGGCGGCTGGCGAGGGCCCAGGGCAGCGGCGGCGGCCCCCGCGGGGAACGGCCACCTCACGGCCAGCGGGCATGCTGCCATGGCGGGGGCCCGGGACGGCGCCTGGGGGCGACACGGGACGGTCACGGAAGGGCCGGGGCCGGCGGCGGAGACCCCCGGCGCCCCCCGGCCCACACACCCCCAGCCGCCCCTGCCGTAAAGCGCGCCGGCCGCTCCGTGGCAAAGCGAGCCGGCCCCCGGGGGCTGCCGTCAAGCGCGGCGCGAAGGTCGCAAACGCGGCGGGCGGGAGGACCAGGGGCAGGCGAGAGGCGCCGGGCAGAGCGGCCGGTAACCCGGGAAGGCGCGAGGGGCACCATAGAGGAGCGACGCGCCCCGCCCCCTCCGCGGACGCTGCCCAGTCCCCGCGCGGGCCGCGCCCCCGACGCGGCGGGGCCCCGCCCACCGCGCGCCGTCGCCAGGGCGACGCCCGGCGCCATTTTGGCGTGAGGTAGGCGGTGGCCGCCATTTCCGAGGGGCGGGGAGCGCCGCCGGCCCCGGCCCTCCGGCGGCTCCGCCCGCCCCCCCCGGGCCCAGCCCTGCGGGAGACAGAGGTGGAGCGGGACGGGCAGGTACCGCCGCCCGGTTCCCGGAGAGACACCCCCCCCCGGGCCCGCCCCGCCCTCCGCGGCTGACAGCAGAGGCCCCGGCCCGGCCTCACCCCGCCCCGCTCTCCCGCAGGGCCCCCCTGGGGCGGCCGCCGCCGCCGCCATGGCCGCCGTCTGGCAGCAGGTGCTCGCCGTGGATGCCAGGTGAGCCCCGGGGGCCGCGGCGGGGGGACCCTTGGTCTTGCTTGGGGGGGGGGGCACGATCCGCGTCCCTGGGGCGTGCCGGGGAGAACACCCTGATGCCCGGGTCCCTTTGGGGGGGTGGGATTCTGGTGCCAAGATCCCTTTGGGGGGGGGGGGTGTCCTGATGCCTGGGACCCTTTTAGGGGGGTTCCTGACACGTGGGTGCCTTGGGGGGGGGGGGGGGGGGCCTGACGCCTGGGTCCCTTTGGGGGGGGTCCTGATGCCCGGGTCCCTTGGGGGGGGGTGTCCTGATGCCTGGGACCCTTTTTAGGGGGGTTCCTGACACCTGGGTGCCTTTGGGGGGGGGGTGTCCCTTGAGGGGGGGGTCCTGATGCCCGGGTCCCTTGCGGGGGGGTCCTGACGCCTGGGTCCCTTTGATGGGGTACCTGAGCCCCTGACACATGTGTTCGCCTACCCCCCCACACATGCTCCAAGGTGCCACCTGCCCCCCCCCCGCCCTCGCCCCCCAGCACGAACCTCTCTGCCCCCCAGGTACGCCGCGTACCGCACGCCCCGCTGGCCCCAGTTCCGCACCCAGTACGTGCGGCGCCGCAGCCAGCTGCTGCGGGAGCAGGCGCAGGGGGGGGGCGCTGGAGGGGGGCACCCGCCGCTGGTACTTGCGGGTCCGCGCCCGCCTGCTGGCCCAGCGCTACGGGGCCCTCTCGGAGCAGAGCAGCTGCCGCCACAGCAGCAGCGCCCTCCGCGCCAGCCGCACCACCCTCGACCGCATGGAGGTACAGACAAGGGAGATGGGAAACCCCCCCCAGGGGCCCATGGGGTCATGGCACTCCTCCAGAGAGCTACAGCACCCGGTTTGGGGGGGGGCTGTGGGGTCTTTGGAGGGGGCTGGGGGCAGGGAGGGGTCTCAGCACCCATCCCTAAGGGCTGCAGCACCCGTTTCAGGCAGCCCTAGCACCCGGTTGGGGGGGGGGGGCGCTGTGGGAGTCTCTGCACCCATTGTGGGAGTGGGGTAGACTGTGGGGTTGCAGCATCTGGTTTTGGGGGTTGTGGGGCACAGTCCCTCTGGGATTATCGCCCCCAGACACACAGCTGTGTCCTTCCCCCCAGGACTTTGAGGAGGACCCACGGATGGCCCGGGGACACCGGCGCTCCCTCAGCCGTGGCTCCACCCCGGGGTCCCCCGTGGAGCCCCCGACGAGCGGTGAGAGCACACCTAGGGTCAGTGGGTGCTGGGAGGGGGGGGCGGGCGGTCAGGGTGCTGATGCCCGGACATCGGGGTCCGCAGCGCCCCTGGTGTGGTGCCGACACCGCTGGCAGAGGCGAGCCGCGCCATGGCCGGCGACACGACGCTGAGCGAGAACTACGCCTTCGCCGGCGTCTACCACGTCTTCGACCAGCACACCGACAGCGCCGGTAACAGGGGGGTGCTGGGAGGGGTAGGGGGTTACCCCTGGGGGGGCCTGTGGTGCCTCGCCCTGGCACTGACGGGCTCCCCCACCCCCTGCGGCCTGGCAGTGCCAAAGGTGCAGTTCGCCCACGACGACCGGCACCTGCTCGCCTGCTGCTCGCTGGACGGCACCATCTCGGTGTGCCGGCTGGCGCCGGGGCCGCCGGCGGTGCTGCGGGTGCTGCGGGGCCACGGGGGTGGCGTCGCCGACTTCGCCTGGTCCCTCTCCAACGACGTCCTGGTCTCGGCCTCGCTGGACGGCACCCTGCGCCTCTGGCCCCCGCCGACGGGCGCTGCATCCGCCGCGTGCCCGACCCCGATGGCGCCGCCCTGCTCTGCTGCGCCTTCCAGCCCTCAACAACAACCTCACCGTGGTCAGTGACGGCCCCCCGGGACCCCCCCAGCCCCCCCAGGTCCCCTCAGCGTATCCTGGGGTCACCCCCACCTTCTCCTGGTCACTCGGCTGCCTCGCTGTAGCTGACGCTAACCTTAACCGTGCCCCCCCCCCCCCCCCCCCGGCCATCCTGCACCCCTGGGACCCCCCCTTTTCCACGTATCCCTCGAGCACAGCAACCCCCCGTGACCATCTCGAGGCACGCGGAGGGGGTGCAGAGAGGCACATCCCCGTCCCGGGGAGGGGGTGTTCTACACCCCACACACCCCCCCCCCACTGTGTCCCCCCCAGGTGGGCAGCGCCCGGCACATGGTGCGGGTGGTGAACATCTCGACGGGGAAGGCGGCGCGGGGGGGCGCGGGGCGGCTGCCCGGGCGGGTGCTGGCGCTTTGCTTTGACGCCCCCGGCCGCGTCCTCTGGGCCGGCGACGACCGCGGCTCCGTCTCCTCCTTCCTCTGCGACCCCGGCACTGGTACGGGGACACACACACCCTAAGGGTGCTGGGGGGCCGTGGGGCAGCGCAGGGCACTGACACCGCCCCCCCCCCCCAATCGCCCCCCCCCCCGCAGGGCGGCTGACCAAGGCCTCGCGCGTGGTGGTGCAGGCCGGCGGATCCATCACCTCGCTCTCGGCCCGGGCCTGGGCCAGCCGCGAAGCCCCCGACCCCTCGCTGCTGGTCAACGCCTGCCCTGACCGCCTGCTGCGCCTGCTGCTCTTCCGGTGCGGGGGGGGCTCGGGGGGGGGGGGGGGGCTCTGGGGTGGGGGGGTGGCCGCAGCAGGGGGGCTCACCCACTCTGTCCCCCCCCACAGGGTGGTGGAGGAGGAGGGTTCGGGGGCGCCGGGGCTGCGGCTGCGGCGCAGCTTCCCCACGCGGCACCGGGAGCAGCCGCTGCGCAGCTGCTTCTGCCCGCTCATGTCCTTCCGCCAGGGCGCCTGCGTGGGTACGTGGGGGGCACTGGGGGGGGGGGGGGGGGGGGGGCGTGCCCTGAGAAATGGGGATTGACCCTGCCGTGGGAGGTGGGGGGGAGGCACACACACACACCCCCCCCCCCCCAGCACCCTCACGCCCCTGTCCCCGCAGTGACGGGCAGCGAGGACGCCTGCGTGCACTTCTTCGACGTGGGGCGGGCAGCGCGGGCCACCGTCAACACGCTGCAGGGCCACGGCGGGGCCGTGCTGGCCGTCGCCTTCAACTGCGACGAGAGCCTGCTGGCCTCCAGCGACGCCGCCGGCACTGTCATCGTCTGGCGCCGCCAGCACGCCTGAAGGACCCCCCCCACTCGCGCGTGTGTCTCCCCCCCGCCCCGTGTCCCCCCAGCACAGCACAGACCCCCACTGCGGTTAACAAGCATGTTTGCCCCTGGCTCAGAAGAGGTACTTGCGGCAAGCGGCAGCCCCGCACTTGCACTCGATGCGGCCCCGGGCACGGGGGGAGCCCCCCAGGCCCGCCCCCGCCAGCCCAAAGTTGGAGTCCATGCGGTTGCTCTCGGCGTCCACTGGGTCCACTGTGGGGGGAGAAACCGGGGGGGCGGGGTGGTGGCGAGGGGGTGCTGGCATGCCCCCCTTCCCTGCAGCGCTGCGGCACCATGGTCGTGCCCTGTGCCAGCGGGCTGGGCTGCACCGTGACCCCCCCCCACCGCAGCGGGGCTGTGCTGTGGGGCAGGGGGAGGGGCTGTGGGGCAGGGGGAGGGGCTGGGCGGTACCATGCATGTTGTAGTCAAAGGTGAGCTCCTCGCCGGCGCGGATGGGGCGGGTGGCGAAGAGGGCGATGCGCGGCAGCCGCTCGTCCAGGTTCTCGATGAACACGTTGTAGACCTGCAGGTTGGGGTCGCACTGCCGCAGGGGGGTGTGTCCCGTGGGTGGGCGTGGCCTCGGGGACGTGGCCCGGCAAGCCCCAGCCCTACCCGCAGCAACAGCAGAAAGCCCCGCCCCCTGCATTGGGGTGGGGTGTGTGCCCCTAGTGGAGGGGGGCCACAGCAAGCCCCGCCCCCACTGTGCTTGAGGCAGTGGGCGGTGCTCCAGCAGGCCCCGCCCTTGGGCAGTGAAGCCCCACCCACAGTTGAGCCATGTTTCTCCGGAGGGCCATATTGCAGTAAGCCCCGCCTCCAGGTGAAACCCCACCCCCGGGCAGGTGAAGCTCCGCCCCCATACCGTTATTGAGGAAGCCATGTTGGTGTGTCCCCCCATGGACGGTGCTCCAGCAGGCCCCACCCCCACCCCGTCGCAGCCCCGCCCACTTACGCTGTGGTTGACAAAGTGGGAGATGTTGCCGTAGTGGGCGGCGTCCACGGTGTAAACGTCCTCCACGTAGTCCAGGTCGAAGAGGTACGTGGCTCCCTGCCGGTCATACACCTGCCCCCGGCGCTCCGCCTCCTCCGACGTGATGATCTAGAGGACGGGGCTGCCATGTCACTCCCTGCCATGCCCCTCCCTGCCACACCCTGCCCCGCCCCAGCAGGGGCTCTCACCTCCCCCACGTACTCCATGACGAAGCTGTTCTTGCGGATGCGCTGGAGGGTGCGGACGCCCCAGCCGCGGCCGTCAGCGGTGCGGAAGATGCAGAGGTCGTAGCAGATGCCGCGCTGCACCACGCGGTTGGGGCAGTCGGCACCGCAGCGGCACCGCGAGTTGCACTCGTAGATGGGCAGCCCCGCCCGCACCCGCACCTGCCCCGCCTCGTTGTAGGCGAACTTGTGGCGGGAGGCGCCGGGGCAGCAGCACCCGCCCGCCGCCTCCGCCAGGCAGTCGTGGCACTCACAGCCCACCGCCACCGGCATCAGGCTGACTCCGGCGCCCACCTTGTACTCGTTGATGTAGACGAAGTCCCGGGGGGGCCCGTGCAGGTCCACCTCATTCTCCACGGCGATGCGGCCCCGGTGGCTGCGGGTGCTGTTGAGCAGCCGCTCCCAGTGCCGCAGTGCCCGCCGCTGCTCCGCTTTCTGCAGCAGGTAGGAGGCGGCGCGAGGGGGAAGCCCCCGCGGGCCGGGGCGCACCGGCCCCCCCGGGGCACGGGCCAGGTCCTGGTGGAGCTGCTTGAGCAGCCCCTGGCACCGCAGGTTCTTGCGGGGCTCCCAGGTGTTGGCCGTCTCGGGGTACCCCCGCCACTTCACCAGGTAGAACTCCTCGTCCTGGGGTGGGGGGTGGCACGGGGGTCAGGGGAGGCCAGGGCTGTTTAGGGAGCACCTGGGGGGGGGGTCTCCCGGGGCCGGGGGGGGACGCGACACCCTGTGGGGTGTGAGGGGAAGCGCAGGCACCGGGGACACAGGAGGGGTACCTCGGGGTGACGGGGGACCCTGGCGGGGCTCAGGAGGCGGGGGGGGGGGCCGGGGGTCCCCCCAGCAGGCCGCGCCGCCTCCCTCGCTCCCTCCTTCTCTCCCTCACTCACCCGGACGCGCTTGTAGTCGCAGAGGTACTCGACCTCGAAGTCGCCCAGGTTGCGGCGGGTGACGCCGAGCGCCCGGCACCGGAGCCGCTCCAGCCGGCAAAGGTCCTGCAGCTGCGACCACGACGACTTGCAGCAGACGGAGCAGCCTTGGGGGGGGGGGCCGTTACCGGCGGCGGGGGGACGGCGGTAGAGCCCACCGCGACAGCTCAGGCCCCTCCCAGAGCCGAGGGCTCCCCCCGACACCGAGCGCCCCCCCTCATCCGCCCCGGCCCGGCCCGGGCACGACCCCCCCTCGCCCGCCCCCGCTCCGCTCGCGCCGCCGCCAACGGTCGCCGCGCGCCCCCTCAGAAAAAGAGCGGGAAGCGGCGCGGGCCGCCCGACGCCCCCGCCGCGGCGCCTCCCGGCGCCCCTCGCGCCCCGGCCCGCGCGCACCTTTTAAATTTTCCGCCATTTTCCGCCGCCGCTTCTTTTTTTTTTTTTTCCCCTTCTTTTTCCTCTTTTTTTTTTTCCACTTCCGCCCAGCGGGCAGCGCGCGGGGCGGGGCGGAGCCTCCCCTCCCGCCCGTCTCCCATTGGCGGCGGCGCCTCATTTGCATGTTTCCCGGCGGCCCCCGCGCGCGCGCGGGCCGTTTTGCCCCGAAAAAGGGCCGTTTCGGACCCGTTTTTCCCCGCGGCTCCGCCGGACCCAACACCCCCTCGGAGGGCGGGACTCTCCCGCCTCCGCGGCCCCGCCCCTCAGCCTCCCGGGCTCGTTATCGTCGCGGGCGGTAATTAATGAACAGCGCGTGCGACGCCTTTCTCACGGCCTTTATTGGGGGCGGGGGAGGAACATGGCGCCGGGGGGGGACTCAGTCGTCCCACTCGTCCTCCTCCTCCTCCTCCTCGCCGTCCTCGCCCTCGTCTGGGGAAAAGGGAGGGGAGTGTCAGGGGGCGCGGGGGGGTCCCGGGGGGGGGGCAGGGGGGCGGGGTCGCTCACCGGAAGAGTGGATGACTCTGCTGCGCTTCTGCATGACGTCCATCAGGGCCCCCACCAGCCCCCCCGCCACGGGGCCGCCGCCGCCGCCCTCGGGGACCTCGGGGGTCTGGGGGGGGGGGGGGAGGGGCCCGGGGGGGGGTGGTGTCAGGGCTGCCCCGCGGCGGGGACCCCGTCCCACCGACCCCCCCCCCAGGCCGCGGAGGGATCCTGGGAGACGGCCCCGCCCCGCCCCACAGAGGATAACGGGACACCCTCCCTGGGGGATCCCCGCTGCCCCGCCCACTCCCAAGGCCAGGCCCCGCCCCCAGGCATCACGTGACCCCGCTGACCTTGTTCAGGGTCACGCCCTGGCGGATCTGGTCCAGAAGCGCCCCCCGGGCCGGGGGGGGTGGGGCGGGGGGGCCGCTGCCGGGGAGGGGAGGAGGAGGGGGCGGGGGCGGGGGGGGAGGAGGCGGGGCCGCGACGACCCCTCCCGGGGGGGCGGGGGCCGCGCGACGGGGGCGGGGCGACAGGGCGGGAGAGCGGGCTGCTGCGGGGGGGGGGCGGGGGGCCCCCTGGCGGGGGGGGCAGCGGCCCCGAGCGGCTCCGGGGGGGCCCGGGGGGGGGCGGGGGGGGGCCCTCCCGGCCCGGCGGGGGAGGAGGTCCTGGGGCGGGGGGAAGAGAGAGAAAGAGAGAGAGAGATGTCAATCAAGAGAGACGTCAATCAGTGCCTTAACAAGCCCTCGAGGGTGCGATGGGGGTCCATGATAGGGGTCCCTGGGCCCTTCGGGGGGCACAGACCCAGCAGCGTGCGGGGGCTGTATGGAGGGGAGGGGGCAGGGCCGATATGTATGGACCCCATAGGGGCAGCCCCACAGCCGTCGAGCTCCAGGGTGGTCCCGGGGGGGGGGGGGGGGGGTGGGCTCACCGTTCATCTCCTCCCGCACGGCCGGGAGCCCCCCCTGGCCCTGGATGAAGTCGTGGATGAGGCGAGAGGTCTCGGCGTCGGCCAACTGCGCCGCCGTGATGCCGGCCTGAGCGAAGAGCGCCCGCAGCGCCGGGTCCAGCGCCGCCACCTGCACGGCACGCCACGCCGTCACCCCACGCCAGCACCCCACACCATGGGGGGCAGGGGGTCATCAGGGGTGGGCGCGCAGGAACCACCTACATCGAAGCCGCTGTTGGGGTTCCAGCCGATGTGACCAACGTGCCTGGGTGGGAGCGTGCGGTGAGGGGCTGCCCCACAGCTGCCTGCCCCACAGATCGACCCACACGTGCTCCCTGGCACATGGTGGGGTCCCCTCCACCCCACGCATTCCCCCCCACCCCCAGACCCACTTGAAGCCGGAGGGGGCTCCGATGTCGGACTTCGAGATCTTCTTGCGGCCCTTCTTCTGCTCCCCAGCTGTGGGGCTCGCCGTGGGGCTGGCCGTGGGGCTGGGCAGGCCGCGGTAGCGCGATGCCGTGATGTCAGGGTTGGCGATGGGCACGGCTGGCAGCGAGGGGGCTACGACGGGGCAACACCCGGCTGAGGGACAGCCCACGGGGCAGCGGCACCGGCGTGGGGCAGGAATCCTGCCGTGGGGCAGCTGCTCACCGCTTCCATCGGCTGGGGGCGCACGGGGCAGACTCCCGCGGCGCTCTGTGGGGGGACGGGGGGTGTTGGTGCCACACCCCACGGCATCCCCCCCATCTCTGCTCATCCACCCCGCCCCATGTTGAGCTCCCCTGAAATCCCCTGGGGCAGGGGGGGGGACTTACCATCGCTGGGGGGTGGCGGGGGCGGGAGCTGCCGCTTCTCTGGGGGGGGCGGAGAGGGGAGGGGGGTCAGCGGGGGCCCAGCGGGGGTCGGGGGGACCAGGAGGGTCCAGGGGGGCCGCGCTCTCACCCGCCCGCTGCTGGCGGCGCCGCAGCCGCTCCTGCACCAGCTCGGCGAAGGCGGCCGCCTCCCCCTCGTCCGCGAAGTTCAGCCCCGCCGGGCCCTCCTGCGCAGCCAATCAGGGGCCAGCCCCGGGGGACCCGCCCGCGGGCAATGAGCCCCGCCCATGTGCCCTCGGCCCCACCCACTGTCTCCTTCCACATTCCATCAGCCCCACCCCCCAGGCCCCACCCCATACCATTGGCCCTGCCCACCCCATTAGTCCCTCCCATGTGCCCTCAGCCCCACCCCTTGCCCCCCCCCACAGGCCCCACCCCGTTAGCCCCTCCCATGTGCCCTCAGCCCCACCCCAACACCCTTAGCCCCCCCCCCCGCCCTGGTGCTCCCAGCCCCAAAGCCCCGCCCACAGACCCCCCACCAGCCCCGCCCCCCATGCAGCACACCCAGAGCTGCCCCTCCCCACTACCCGCCCCCCTTGGCCCCTCCCCTCAGCCCCGCCCCTCCCCTCGGCCCCGCCCACTCACGTGGGAGGTGAAGGTGTGGAAGAAGGGGGTGGGGGCGGCGTAGCCCATCCCCCCGTGCAGCTCCTGCTCCCAGCACAGGCTGCCGGCCTGCACCACAGCGTGGGCACGTGGGACCCCCCCCAGGAACCCCCCCCCCTCCCCCCGGCCCTGAGAGCCCTCTGGGACCCCCAGGGACGCCCTGACCCCAGGACCCCAAGAGACCCCAGGGAGCCCTGACACTGAGAGACCCAACCCCAGGACCCGCATGGACCCCTGACCCTGAGAGCCCCCCCCCCCTCAACCCCAAGACCCCCAGAGGACACCCCCACCCTGACCCCAGGACCCTCAGGGACCCCCGACCCCGAGAGACCCCGACCCCAGGACCCCCAGGGACCGCTGACCCCGAGAGACACCCCCCCCCACCCCAGTACCCCCAGGGACCCCCAACCTCAAGAGACCCCCGACCCCAAGAGACCCCGACCCCAGGACCCCCAGGGACCGCTGACCCCGAGAGACCCCCCCCGACCCCAGCACCCCCAGGGACCCCCAGCCTCAAGAGACCCCCGACCCCAAGAGACCCCGACCCCGAGACCCCCCCCGACCCCAGGACCCCCAGGGCCCCCCACGCCCCCCACTCACGGCCAGCCCGTAGAGGCGCAGGAAGTAGGAGCGGCGCGGCCCGTCCCGCACCAGGCAGGCGACCCCGCAGCCCCGCCGGGCCCAGCGACCCCCCGGCTCCGCCACCACCAGCTGCGCCACCGCCGTGGCCAGCGTCTGCGGGGACCCCGCGGGCTCGGACCCCCGAGATGCCTCGCGACCCCCGCATTCCCCTTCTGGGATCCCGAGGGCCCCCGGACCCTCTAGGGGGACCCCCAGCCCTGCCCCAACCCCTCCAGCCCCCCAAGTGCCCTCACCCTCAGCCCCCCCCCTCCCCCCCCCCCCACCTTGGCCTCCATGGAACCCTCAGGTTCCCCTGACCCCTCCAATCCCCCTAAGTGTCCCCCAATCTCCCCCCCAGCCCCCACGGGACCCCCGTGCTCCCCTTCTGGGACCCTGAGGGCCCCCCAAACCCCCCCGCCGGACCCTGCAGTGGGACCCCCAGCCCGGCCCCGACCCCTCCAGCCCCCCAAGTGCCCCCCAATCCCCCCCAGCCCCTCACCACACATTTCGGCCCAGGAGCTCGAAGAGCCGCAGGTTTTCCTCCTGCTCCAGCAGCCCCGAGGGGACGTTCTCGGCCACCGGGGCCCCCCCCACGACTCCCCCGGCTCATCCCCGAATGCCTGGGTGCCCCCCCAAATGCCTGCGTCCCCCCCCCGAACGCCCGGGTCCCTCGCTGAGGCCTCTTCCTCCCGGAAGCACCCAGGGCCCCGAGGTGGCAGGGACGTCACCTCCGGGCTGGCAGGGGGAACTGGGGTAACTGGAGGGACTGGGAAGGATGAAGGGGACCTGGGAGAGAGCGGGAGCAGCCTCTCTGCAAACACAGGCAGTAATAGGGATGAAACTGAGGATATTGGGAAGAAATGGGAGACACTGAGGGGGACTGGGAGAGATGAAGGGGGAACTGGAAGGGATGAGGGGGAAACTTGAGGGACTGGGAGGGATGAGGGGGGAACTGGAGGGACTGGGACCAACCTCGGCCAGGGCAGGCAGAGAAGGGACTAAGGCTGGGGATACTGGGAGGAGCCTGGGAGCACTGGGAGGAGCCCAGTGCTGGCCCCTCGCACCCGGGCAGCTGCTTCCCACATCACCACAGAGACCACAGCCCCTTCCCACTCCATACCAGGAGCCCCCCAGTTCATACTTGTAGCCCACAGCCCCTTCCTAGTACAGACCGGGAACTGTAATCCCTTCCCAGTCCACACTGACAGCCCCCAGCCCCTTCCCAGTCCATACTGGGAGCCCCTATCCCTTTCCAATACAGACTGGGATATCCCTTACCCTTCCCCAGTGTACTCCAGGAGACCCCCCCAGGTCATAGCGGGAGGCCCCTTTCCCTTCCCAGTACAAACCAGACCCCCACATCCCTGCCCAGAACACGCTGGCAGCCCCCCACCCCCCACCCCCCCAGTCCATACTGGGAGCCCCCAAACAACAGTCGTGGGCGTCAGGTTTATTTGTGTCTCCGGCGCCTCACAGACCCCCAACACCCGGGTCCCCCCTCCGGGGGGGGGCAATAAATAAGGAGGGGGGTGAGAAGGCACCCAGGGCGGGGCAGGAACAACCAGGTTGCAGTGGTCCATACTGGGAGAACCCACGTGTGCCTTAAAATCCCAGTCGGGGCACCCTACCAGTCCATACTGGGAGAACTCAAGGCCACGCGAGTGAAGAGATCCTAGGTCAGATGATGTACTGGTCCATGCTGGAAGGACACAAGGCCACACGGGTGAAGAGATCCCGGGCGAGATGCTGTACTGGTCCATACTGGGAAGACTCAAGGCCACGTGAGTGAAGAAAGCCAGGGCGAGACACTGTACTGGTCCATACTGGGAGGACACAAGGCCATGTGGGTGAAGAGCTCCCAGTTGTGCTGCCGCACTGGTCCGTGCTGGGACGGCTGATAACCGTGTCAACGTGGTGATCCCAGTTGGGATGCTGTACTGGTCTGCCCTGCTCCGACCCAAGGCGATGCAGATGTGGGGCTCCCAGTTGGGCCCCCAGACCCTTCCTGGTCCATGCTGGTCTGGCCCAAGGCAGCGCAGATCCACGAGTTCCCAGCTGGGATACTGTAGTAGTCCGTACTGGTCTATACTGGGATGCCCCAAGGTGATGTAGAAGCCAGAGAGGAGGCACCAGGCTGTACTGGTCCATACTGGGCTGTCTCCAGTCCTGCCGTGTGGCTCTACGGGCTTCCAGGGGGTCTATGTACGTCCCCAGGGGGGGTCTGTGGGGCCCCATCTGGAGCCCACGGGGCTCTAAGGGGTCCCCGAAGGGGGTCGATGGGGTCCCCGTGCGGCCCACGGGCCATTTAGGGGGTCCCAGTGTGGCTCCGCGGGTTCCCGAAGGGACCTGAGGGTCCCCAGGGGGCGTCTGTGGGGTCCCCGCGCTGCCCTGGGGGTCCCCACGTCGGCCTCGGAGCCCCCCGTGGTGGCCCTGGGGGTCCCCAGCGATGACCTACGGGTCCCCCGACGCATCCCTGGGGTCCCCACGTCGGCCTCGGAGCCCCCGCAGCCATCCGGGGGTTCCCCGCGCCGCCCCCTAGCCCGAGGCGGGCCCCCCCGGGGGCGCCCCCCCCCAGCCCTCCAGGTAGCGGGCGAAGAGCCCCTTGGCGCGGCGCAGGACGCGGGGCAGGTGGTGCCGCCGCACCAGGCGGTCGAAGTGCATCGCCACCTCGTTGTAGTCGCCCGCCCGCGCCATCACGGCCTCGCGCTGCTCCAGCAGCATCGCCAGGCAGAGGAAGAGGAGGAAGGGGTTCCCCTGGCCCAGCTCCTCCGGCGGCGGCAGCGGCGCCCCGTCGTCCTCCACCCCCACCTCCTCCTCCTCCTCCTCCGAGGACGAGGAGGAGGAGGAGGAGGACGAGGAGGAGCACGAGGCCTCCCAGGCCCAACCGCCCCCCCAGGGGTCCTCGGCAGCCGCCCGCTCACCCACCTCGCCGGGGTCTCGGCTCAGCTCTTCACCGCGCTCGCGGGGGGCCCCCACGTCTCCCCCCCCGGCCCTCTCGGCAACGCCGCGGTCGTCGTCCGCCGCTTCCCGGGCGTTCGGGTGCTCCCGGCCCTTCGGGGAGACGTCGGGGCCTCGGCGACTCTTCCCGGGGTCGGCACCGGCATCGCCGCGGACCCCCTGGCCGACGTTCGGCTCTTCGCCGAGTGCCTGGCGAGCGCCAGCACCTTCACCCGCTGCCTCGGCCGCTCGGCCGGGGGCTCGGGTGACCTCCCGAGGGGCGTCGTGAGCTTCTCCGGCCTCCGCGGGGCCACGGGGGTCTCGGCCGCCGTCACCGCCGACGTGGAGATCCTCTCGGGTGCCCTCGGGGGTCTCGGTGCCGCCGCAGACATCCTGGGAGGTCTCCGCCTCCTCCTGGGCGGTGGCAGCGGCGGGACCGGGCCGGGCGTCCCCCAACCCCTCAGGCTTCTCTCCGTCGCCGCCCTGGGCGTCACCGGAGCTCTCGGGACCCTCCTGGACGGCCCCGGGGCCCTCCCGGATGTCGCCGCCGCTCTGGGGCTCCTCCCGGCCGCTGGCGGGAGCCCCCGGCGCCTCCGCGGCGGTTTCGGGGGCGTCCCGGGCGCCGCCGGCACCGGCGGGTCCCTCCGGGGCCGCGTCCTCCTTCCGCCGCCGGCGCCGCGGGGGCCGGGGCCGCAGCCCCCGCCGCTCGCGCAGCCCCCGCCGGGCGCGCCGGGGCCCGAGCGGGGCGCCCAGGAGGGGGACGCCGGCCGCGGGGGGCGGCGGGGCGGGGGGCAGCGAGCTCCAGGTGATCTCCAGCACCCGCAGGGCGTCCTCGAAGGCGAACTCGCGCTTGAGCTCGAGCAGGAGCCAGCGGTAGCAGAAGAGCAGGTCATGGGCGCCGCGGGCGGCCAGGAAGGCCCAGAACGGGGGGTCGGCGCGGCGCAGGAGGCGCCGGAGGTGGGCGAAGGCGCGGGCCAGGCCGCGGCCGCCGGGGCGGAAGCGGGGCGCGAGGCGGCGCATGAGGGCGCAGAAGCAGAGGAAGGCCTGGGCCTCGTCGTCCAGCACGGCCAGCAGCGGGGCCGCCACGTCCGACATGCCCTGGCAGTAGGAGAGGCGCGGGTGGCCCAGGGCGAAGGTGGTCAGCAGCGCCTGCAGGGCCGCCAGGTGGGGGTGCCCCTCCTCGGGACCCCCGAAGTAGGGGTGGCCCCGGTCGGTGCGCACCACGTCCTTGCGCACGGCCGCCGCCACCAGCGCCAGCTCGGCTGGGGCTGCCCGGGCGGCCAGCGCCGCCTTCAGCGCCGCGTACTCGCCGGCCTTGCGCCGCAGGTGGGCCAGGCGCTCCTGCCCCGACAGCCCCGCCGGGAACACGTTCAGCAGGTACCGCCACACCACCTGCGGGGGGGGGGACACGGGGGGGTCAGGGATCCCCGGGGCGGCCCCACGGGGGGAGGGGGGCGGCGGGGGGACCCCCCACCTTGCGCAGGCCGGGCTCGACGCCGCCGTGGTAGACGTGGAGGCGCAGGTCGTGGGGGCGCAGGAGCCGCCCGCCGGGGCCCAGGTAGGTGCGGAGATCGGCGTCGCTCAGGGGGGCGCAGGGCGGGGGCGGCGGCGGCGGCGGGGTGGGGGGCGAAGGTGGGGACCCCTCGGGCCACGCCAGGGCTGCCTGAGCCCGGGCCAGCGTCCGGCCCACCTGCGGGGAAACGGGGCGGCGGCGGCGCTGGTGGAGGGGCTGGGGGCGCGGGGAGCTACGGCAAGGGGGACTGGGGGTGGTGGGAGGGCAACTGGGGGCACTGGGAGGAGCCTCGAGGGCAACCAGGACCGCAAAAAAGGTGCTGCAATGAACCAAGAGCACCAGGAAGCGCTGACGAGAGAGGACTGGGAGCACTGGGAGCACTGGGGGAGAACTGAGAACATTAGGAAGCCAACAGAGAGCAATGAGGTCTGTAGAAAAGCGGAGATGAGGCAGGAGCACGGGGAAGCACTGGCAGGGGACTAGGACGGGCAGGGGAGCACCAGACGGGGCAGGGGACCCCCGGACCCCCCCCAGGGCAGCACCCACCTGTGCCAGCAGGGCCTGGGTGAAGGGCAGGGCCGCGGCCAGGAGCGAGCGGCGCTCGGGGAGAGGCTCCACCGCCGCCACCTCCCGGGGGCTGATGATGTCCCAGTCCTCCAGCAGCGGGCCTGCGGCACCGGGGCGCCTGGGTCCCTGCACCGGGCACCGGGGAACCCTTCCCGCCACCCCCCCGGGTCCCCCCCGCCGCCCCCTGGGTCCCTTCCCACCGCCCCCCGCCCAGGGCTCTGCCCCCTCCCGGGTCCCCCCTACCACCCCCCCGGGACTCTGGCCTCCTGAGTGCCCGCCCCCCCCCGGGGGACGCCGCAGCTCCCCCCTCTAAAACACCAGGCTCCCCCGGGTCCCGTCCCCTCCCGGCCCCCCCGGCCCCCGCTCACTCTCGGCCGGGGGCCGCACGTCGAGGCGCAGGCGCAGGGTGGGCCGGGCGCGGGCGAAGGCGGCCGCCAGGTCCCCGTCGCTCAGCAGCGGCACGAAGGTCTCCTGGCCCTGGGGGTCGCGGGCGGCGAAGCTGACGGTGAAGCTTTTCTTCCTGGGAGGACATGGGGGGCGCTCAGCGGCCGAGACCCGCCCCCAGGGCCGGGGGGCAAGTGGGGGGATGGGGTGGGGGTCCGGGCTCACCCCTGCAGGTCGAAGGCACGGGCCAGGATGTGCTGCAGCACGTCCAGCGACGTGATCTGGGGGTCGACGGCGAAGGAGCGGGACTCGGGGGGCAGCAGCCCCTCGCTCTTCTGCAGGAGGCGTCAGGCAGGGCGGGGGGACGGGACGGAGCCCCACAGCCCGGGAGCCCCCCAGCCCCGGAGCCCCCCAGGCCCCCCCTCCCGGCTACCCAAGATGGCGGCCGCGTCCCGTCACCCTGGCAACGGCGCCCCAGAGCGCGCCTCCCCCCCCTTCCCCTTGAGCCCCTCATTGGCCACCGCCCCCCCCGCGTCCCGCTCGCCCCGTTGGCCACGCCCCCACCGCGAGAGAGCCCCGCCCCCTCCGCCCCGCTCCTCACCTTGACGCGCACGCGCACCACCTCGCATTCCTCCTCCAGCGGGACCCCGCCCTCCGGGCAGGCCCCGCCCCCCTCAGACGCCATTGCGGGGGGTGGGGGTCCTCCGTGCAGGAGCCGAACGGACACCGAGGGGGCTGGGGGGGGGGGCTGGGGTCGTGCCGCCGCCGCCGCCCCCCCCCTACCGGGAAAACGGGGGGGGAATGTGTTACGTCACCGTCCTGACGCCACGCCGCTCCCCCCTCAGTGGAAAGCGCCGGAGGGATCCGGAGCGGCGCCGCGACCGTCCCAGTCCTGCGGCCGCGGCGACGGCAACAACATCCGGGTCACCGCTCGGAAGTGACGTCAACGGGCAGGTCCGCGAGGACGGGCGGGCCAGACCAGACGGCGCCGCCGCGATGTCACCCCGCCGCGATGTCACCGCGCCCCCGGTCCCCCTGACGCAGCCAATGACGCAAGCGGCATCTGTTCACATCGGGTTTATTGCGGGAACGGGGGGGGAGGGGGGGGCGGAGCCCCAGGGGGCGCATGCGTGATCCCCCGGAAGAAGCGGCGCCCCCCCGCGGGGGCCCACCCCTTCCCGCGCGCGGCCACGCCCCACAGCAGCGGGGGGCGAGGCCCCGCCCACCCCGGGCGGAAGCCCCGCCCCTCAGGGGGGCCCGGGGGGGGCCGCCTGCTCCTTGCGGAGCTGCGCCAGCTCCTGCGACAGCACCTCCAGGTCCTGGGGGGGTGGGGGGGCGATGTGAGGGGGGAAGGGCGGAGGGGGGGGGTCATAGGCCCCGCCCCAGCCCCGCCCCCTGGCCCTGCCCACCTCTGCAAGGTGCAGGTTCTTGGTGAGCTGCTCCTCCAGCAGGTTCTGCAGCTTCTTGTTCATCGCCCGCAGCCCCTCCTCGCCCGGCCCCGCCCCCCGCCGGGGGGCTCCGGGGGGGGCGGCCGCCTCTGGGGGGGGGGGGAAGAAGTGGGGTCAGTGAAGGGGGGGGTGGGGTGTGTCAGCGGGGGGGGCGGGGCTAGGGGCGGGGCTCACCGAGGCGGCTGTCACGCACGAAGCTCTGGATGATGGCGCTCTTGCGGCACAGGTCCTCCGCCATGGAGGCGCTGCTCACCTCCAGGTGACGCACCTGATAGGGGGGAGGGTCGGCCATAGCACCCCCCACCCCGCCCCACCCCCCCAGTCCCTCCCAGTCCCTCCCAGTACCTTCTCCTCCAGCAGCCAGCGCTCCTGCTGGCTCTGGGCCAACCGTTGGAACAGCTCCGCCACCTCCGCAGGGGACAGGCCCCCCCCGCTGGGGACCCCCCCGCCGCTGCTGCTGCCCCCCCCGGGGCTGCCCGAGCCCGACTGCAGGGGGGCGGGGTCAGCCAGCAGGCGTGGTGAGGCCACACCCCCTCGCTGAAGACACACCCACCACACAACTCCACCTCCTGCTCCTCCCTCCACCCCACTGAGAAGAGGCCACACCCCCCTCCCAACATAGCCACGCCCCTTGCTGTGACCCGCCCCCCATCCCCAAAAGCCACACCTCCTCCCACCCAGCCCCTCCCCTGCCCCACGGTGTAGCCACGCCCCTCCCTCAGCTCCATTTGCATAACCCACCCCTGGGAGCAGCTCCATTTGCTCAGAACCAGACCCCCCCCTCCGCGGCCCCGCCCCCCCACCGGCCCCGCCCACCTTGGTGCTGCCGGGGGCGGAGCCATCTCTGCCCAGGGAGGACACGCTGCTGCTGTCGCCCCCCGGCCCCCGCCCGGGGGGGGAGCCCCCCTCCAGCCCCAGCTCCTCCAGCCCTGGGGGGGGGGGGAACAAAAAGGGGGTCCCCAGGCATCCAGCATCGGCCCCCCCCACCTCCACGGGGTGCCCTAACCCCCCCTCCGGCTCTGCGGACGGGGGGGGGAGGGGCGCCTGGGTGCCACCTTGGCACGCCCCTCTCCCCCCCCGGCCCAGGAACCCCCCTCCCGCAGACCCCGGTGACCCCGCTGACCGGGGCGGGCGCGGGCGGGCGCCAGCAGCTCCTGCAGCCGCTCCTGCAGGCGGTCGCCCCGGCGCCGCTCCAGCTGCAGCTGCCGCTTCAGGTCCTTCAGCTTTGGGGGGGGGCGAAACACACACACACACCGTGGGGGGGGGGGGGGGATGTGTCAGGGCCCCCCGGGTAGACCGTGGCCCCTGGGAGCACCCCTCCCAGCCCACCCCTGGGGTCGCTCACCGCAGCGCTGCCCTTCTTCTCCAGGATGCGCTGCCCGTCCCGGACGTCCTTCAGCTCCTGGGGGTGCACAGAGGGGAAAGAGGGGATTTGAGGGGAGCCCAGACAGGACTTGGGGGTCTGAGGGGTCTCAGGGGGACTTGGGGGGATTCAAGGCGGGAGTCCCCGGAGGACACAGGGTACCAAACAAATATGGTGGCAAGTCCCAGATGAGTTTGGGGATCCTGAGAAAACATCTGGGGGGTCCTGAGGGGTACTCGAGCATCTCAAGTAGGGAGACCTGAGAACCCCTCCCCAGGGGAGCTGGGGGTCCCAGCGAGATTCCTGAGGGTCCCAGAGACGCTGGAGAATCCCGTGCAGGTACGTGGGGGTCCTGCGGGGCTCAGAGAGGGGCTCTGGGGTTCCCAGGGGGCTCTGGAAGACACGGGGTGGCTGGGGGGGTCCTGCGGGGGGGGGGGGTGTGGATTTAGGGGGTACCTGCTGCAGCGCCCGACCCTCGGCCTCCTGGAGCTCCCGCTGCCGCTCTGCATCCCCCAGCACCGCCTGCAGCTCCCGACCCGACCCTGGAGGGACGATTTGGGGGGGGGGGTGGTGTGGGGGTGTGTCACACCGCGTCCTGCGCCCCCGGGCCCACGCAGCCACCCTGCTCTTCACAGGGTGCCCCCCAAAACCCCTTGTGCCCCCCAGGGAGGCATGAATCACCACAGGCACCGAGAGCAGCAAGGAGAGGAGCGCTTGTCCGCCCCGCCGGGACCCCCCCCACCGCCCCCCGCTCACCTCCAGCTCGGCCCGGTGCTGCTCAGCCGCCGCCTGCTCCTGCGCCCGCCGCTGCAGCTGCTCCTGCGGGGACGGGCGGGGCAGGGCATGGCACGACACCCCCCCCGACCACACACCTAACACACACACCCTGCCCCCCGCACAGCACAGGGGGCAGCTGGGGCACCTCGAGTCCTCCCAGAAACCCCCCTCCCCACCCAGGGACAAAAGCGCCTCTGGGACCCCAAATCCCCCCTGGGGACCCCCGCGCCCCCCCCAGATGGGGCTCAGGAGCGCCCTGGGGAGCCCTGAACCCCCCCCGGGAAGGAGAGAGACGCACTTGGGACCTCGAAAGCCCCCTGGTGACCCCAACCCCACCCCCGACAGAACCCCAAACAGCTGCAATGACCCTGAAGCACCCCCCAGGAGACCACGAAGCACCCCCCAGGGACACCCCACCCCTGCAGAGCTCACCCACCCCACCAGGGCCCCCCCTGGGACCCCCCAGGGCCCCACCTGGAGCTGGGCGTCGAGGGCGTCGCGCTGCGCCTGGGCGTCCCGCAGCTCCCGGGCGAGGGTCCCGCTCTGCTCCCGCAGCCCCGTCTCCACCTGCCGCCCCCCAAAAAAAAACCATGCTGAAGGACCCCGGGGGGCTCTGCGGTGCCCCCCCAGGAGCCCCCCCCCCCCCCCCCCGCTGCCCCCCACCTGGGCCAAGGCCTCCAGCTCCCGCTGCAGCCGCTGGTTCTGGGCCCGGAGCTCCCCAAGTTCCTCGTCCCGCCGGGCCCGGAGCTCCTCCGCCTCCGTCCTGGGGGGCACCCAGGCATCTGAGGGGGGCCCAGGTGCCTGAGGCAGGGGGGGTCCCCGGCTCCCCACAACCCCCAAGGCCCACCCACCGACTGTTCCTGAGCAGCGTCTCCTTCTCCGCCTGCAGCTGCAGAAAACTTAGTGGAAAAAAGACAAAAAAATAAGCAAAAACCCCCAAAACCCCCCAGCGGGCCCCAAGGGCACCCGGGGGTCCGGGCGCTCTCACCTCTCCTGCTTCTCCCGCAGCTCCTCTGTCACCTGAGGCGGGGGTGGGGGAGAGAAAAGTTTCTGGAGGGAGGAACACATGACCCCCTCCACCCCCCCCCCCAGCCCCCCTGAGCACCCCCCGAACCCTCGCAGCCCCCCCGAAATCTCCCCAGGACACCCCTCGAATGCCCCTAAACCCCTAAGGCCCCCAGTGCCCCCCCCCCACGCTCCCCAAGACCCCAAAAGTCCCTACTGAGGCCCCCCCCAGGAGGCCCCAAATCCTCCCTGGATCCCTCTGGGACTCCGACCCCCCCCCAACCCACTGTGGGAGCCCCCCCAAGCCTCCTTTCAGGGCCCCCCCTTACCTTGGCCACCTCCGCCTGCAGCCGGGCCACCTCCGCCTGCAAGAGACCCTGCGAGACCCCCCTGGTCACCCAGACACCCCCCGCTCTGCTCCGCTCCATGCCCCCCCCATTTCTGCCTGTGTCCCCCCAAAACTCTTCTCACCCAACACCCAACCCCCGCACGGCCCCAACCCCCCCCACCCCCCCCACCTCTCAACCCTCCTCCCCACCCCCAGACCCCCAACCCCTCAATCTGTGGCCCTCCCCCCATCTCTTCACGCCCCCCAACCTCCCCCCCACCCCTGAGCCTTCTTTACCCCCCCCCCCAACCCCCCCCCAACCCACCTGGGCAGCGGGTGCTGGGGGTTCCCTGGGGGGATCGTCGCCCCCAGCCCCCTCCTCTGTCGGCCGCAGCTCCTTGGGGGCTCTGGGGGGGCTGCGAGGGTGGGGATCAGACCCACAGCCCCCCATAACCCCCCCCAGCCCTAAAGAACCCACACACACACCTCGTGGGCCCTCTAGGCCCCACAGACACCCCACAGACAACAATAACACCCAACCCCCCCACGGACCCCCCCCCCACCCCGCAGGGACTTCCCAGAACACTCCCAAACTCCCAAGAACACCCCCAAGAGCCTGACACCCCCCCCCCCCCCCCCGAGACCCCCAAGAGCCCTCTCACCATCTGCAGGGGCTGGGGGGGCCCCGCTGTCGCCGGCAGCCCCATCCTGGGGGGGCTCCACAGGGGCCGGGGGGTCGCGGGGGGGTCCTGGGGGCGCCCCCTCCCGCAGCCGCCGGTTCTCCTCCTCCAGCGCCTCGATCTGCGCACACAGCTGGGACCCCCCCCCAGGTCAGGCACCCCTGGGCCCCCCAGGACCCCCCCAGGAGGGAACACAGAACCCCCAGGAGACCCCAACACCCCCCTCAAGGGCTTGGGCAGCTCCTGTGGCGACAGCGAGCAGCTCCAGGAACCCCAAAACGATACCAAGGGACCCCCCGCAAACCCTGCAAGTGACAGTAGGGATACCCAGAGACCCTCTGGGACACCCGCCGGTGAAGCAAAACCCCCAAAAATGACATTGGGGACAATCCAGGCACACCCAAGGTGGGCCTGGGAGGCTCAGGGTGGCATCAGGGACCCCCAAGACGGTCGGGGGGAGATGCTGGGGTCCCTGGAGGGGCAGGGAACCCCCACCTTGGCCAGCTCACGCAACAGAGTGCTGTTCTGGAGCCGAAAATCGTCCTCCTGGCTCTGGAGCTTCCCCTGCAGCATCCTCGTCTCCCCAGCAGCGCCTCCACCTCCTGGGGGACCCCCGCCACGGTACCCCACGGCCGGGAGCCCCCAGAACCGCCCCCAGGCCCCCTGCAGAACCCCCCCCCCGGACCCCACAGCACCCCTGGCACCCACAGCACCCCTACAGTGGCCCACAGCACCCCCCCCAGGAGTCCCTCGCAACCTCCTGTGATGCTCCCAGCCCCCCTAGAGACTCCCCAGGGACCACCCAGGACCCACAGAACCCCCCTCAGGCCCCCCCCCCACACGCTTGTGGGCACCACGGGGACCCCCCCAAGGCCTCCTCAGCACCCCTAGAGCCCTCCCAACATCATCAGAGACTCTCTAGAACCCCCCAAAACACGCACAGAAACACCCCGGTATTTTCTCTGACCTTGCCCAGCCCCTTTCCACCACTGTTAGAGATGCCCCCTGAGACCCTCTCAACTCCTACAAGGACCCCCGGGACACCCTCAGCACCCACAGAGACCTTTCAGCACCCACAAAGAGCCCCCAGCCCACCCCCGGTACCTACATAGACTCCCCAGCACCCACAGAACACCACCCAGCCCACCGCCAAGACCCACAGAGACCCCCAGGACCCCCAGCACCGACCCTGCGCCTTCTTACTCTTGCTGAGGGCCTGCAAGAGAACGGGAGAGGGTGGGGGGTATCGCAGCGGGGCGGGGGGCGGCTCCGCGCCCGCGGCAGGGCCCCCCCTTACCTTGTTGGCCTTGGCCAGGTCCTTGTCCAGCGCCTGCACCCGCTGTCGCAGCCCCGAGAGCTCTGGGAGGGGGGGGAGGGAACACGGGCCGTCAGGGGGGCGGGGGGAGGCGGCGGTGGCAGCGGGCGGCGGCGGCGGCCGGGCCCCCCCCCAGGCCCCCCCCGTGTACCGGCGCCGTTCTTCCGCAGCTCATCCGAGAGGCGGTAGTTCTCCGTCCGCAGCTCCAGCAGCTGCGCCTGGCGGGGGGGGGTGGGGAGCGGCGTGAGGCGGGGGGCGGCGGCCCGGGAGCCCCCGGAGCCCCGGGCCCGGCCCCACCTGCATCCGCTGGAACTCCTCGGCCGACAGCGCCTGCGCCATCTTGGCGCCGCGGGGCGGGGCCGGAAGCGGACGCTCTGGCGGGCCTGCGGGAGGCGTAAGAAGCGGAAGTGAAGTCACGCAGCGGCCATAGAGTTTCGGGGCCGCCCGGCGGGCAGAGCGGCCTTACGCGGACCATAGAGAGAGTGTTCGGCGCGGCGGCGCGGCGCAGGCCCCAGGCACCGTGCGGCACCGGCAGCGCCGCCCTCACCCACCCCCGGCGCTGGGGGCCTCGGACTGGCCCCCACCGCTGCAGAGCCCATAGAGCCCCCCGGTGCTACAGGCCTAGAGGGGATATTCCGCCCCCCCCAACTTCCAGAGCACCCGAGGGCCGCAAGCCCATTAGAAGCCTTATAAGCCCCGCCCCCAGCACCAGGCCGCTCCTCGTTAACAAACGTTTATTTCCGACGTGACGGTTCCGTACAAAACGGGGCGGGAGGGGGCGGGGGGGGGGCGGCCCCTTTAAGTGGGGGCGGTGGGCGGGGCGTCTAAAAGAGCAGGGCCGAGGGCAGTTAGTACGTGGGCGGGGCGTGTGTGAGTGACAGCAGGGAGGGCGGGGCTTCGTGTCTGAGGGCCCAGCCCCCAGGAGCCCACCGGTGGGGGGGGAGGGGGGGGGAAAAGAGGTGCGAAGGGGCGGGGCCAGCCGGGGAGTGGGCGGGACCGGGCCTCTCCATGGGGCGGGGTCAGGGCTTCCCTGAGGGGCGGGGCGTTCCCCCGGGGCGGGGCTGCCTCTGGAAAGGGCGGGGCTGAAGAGAGAGACTTTAAAAGGGCCACACCCGGGCACAGCCCTTCAACGGGCCCCACAGCGGCGAATTAAAAGGGCGATGCCCCGCCGGGCCCTTCCAGGGACGGCCGGCAACTGGGCGCCTTTGTCCTTTTTAAGAGCCTTAAACGGGCACCTGGTGGGACCCACCTGCGACCACCGTCGTGGGGTCGGGGGAGGGGCCGCAGGGCCACGCGGTGGGGAGGGGGCCTTAAAGGGGCAGCGCTCAGGAGTCGTCCTCCATGCTGAGGTGCTGCTGCGGGGGCTGGAGGCACGGGAGGGCCCGGGGGAGGCGAGGAGGGCGCCGGGGGGGCCGAGGGCGACAGCCCCCCGCCGCCCTCCTCCATCAGGATGTCATCCAGGCTCCCCTCAGGACCCCCCAGCCCCAAGGGCAGCCCCAGCCCCGGGGGCAGGTCGTCGGCCAGCGCCAGGTCCAGGAGGCATTGGGGGGTGGCGGGGGGCCCTGGGGGGAAGGAGGGCCCCCAGGGGCCTCCTCACTGCCACCCCCCCCCTCAGCCGCCGGAGGGCTCAGGGGGAGTCCGTGCAGCTGCGCCTGCAGCTCCAGCTCCTAGGCGGCGGGGGGGGGGGGGGGGTGTCAGCACCCACTAGCCCCCGCCCCCCCCCCCATAGATCCCCCCCAGACCCCAGCCCGCCTTGCAATAACGTCCCATCCCCTGGTTCTGCTCCCCCTGATGTCGCAAGTGCCCCCCATTGCATGTGACCGACCCCCGCCCCCCCACTGCCCCTGCAGCAGCCCCATAGCACCCCAGTTGCTCAACCTGCCCCACTGACCCCATACCCCCGCCCCCATCCCCAGTCCCAGCCCCACAGGGCCTCCCAGGTCCCCTCCAGCTCCCCTCCAGCCCCCAATTCCCCACCTCCCCCAGCCCCAGCTCCCCTCCAGCCCCCCTCTCCGGACCTGGACGCGGAGCTGGAGGCTGCGGTTCGCCTGCTCCAGGCGCTGCTGGTGCAGCTCCAGCTCCCGGGAGCGCTGCGTCTCCTTCTGCAGCTTGTGGATGTAATCCACCGAGGCCTTCAGGATCGTGCCCTTGTTCCACCGCATCTCCCTGCCGGCACCCCCCACACCTGGGTCCCGCTGGCACCCACCACAGGGAGACCCCCCGGGGTCCCCAGCGCCCACCCAGAAGCTGGGGTCCCACCCCCCCACTCACGGGTCGTTGGATTTCGGGATGAGGGTCCCCAGCTCCTTGATGCGGTCGTTGATGTTGAAACGCCGGCGCCGCTCGACTAGGCAAGGAGGAGGGGGCACACGTCAGCCCCCCAGGGAACCCCCCACCCCCCCCGGCCCTGCCAGCCCCCCCGTTCGCCCCCCAGCTCACTCAGGTTGTGGTTGTCCTTCTTCTGCCGCTCCTTCAGCAGCGCCTTCGCCTCCGTTTCTGGGGGGGTGGGGGGAACTGGTCAGTGAACCTTCCCAGAGAAAGACGCCAATCCCTCCCCAACAATGAGCCCCCTCTTGAGCCTCCCCAAGGACCCCCCGAACCCCTTCAGCCCCATATCCACCCCCCAGCAGTCTCCTGCACTACCCGCACACCACTGACACCCAGGACCCCTCCCCACCGCGGTGACTCCCCCAGACTCATTCCTGCCACATAAGGACTCCCAAGGACCCCCCCACCCTACAGCCCCCCTGACCCTCCTCAAGGATCCCCCCCCACCCCAGAGCCCCCATGACCCCCCCCAAGGATCCCCCCCACCCTACAGCCCCCCAGGACCCCCCAGCCCCTACCCGAGAGCTCGGCCTTGACGCGGGGCAGCTCGGCGGGGCAGGAGCTGCTGCCCCCGGGGGCGGGGCTGAACCCCTCCAGGAGGGGCCCGGGGGTGGGGACCTGCCGGCAGGGGTGGGGTCAGTGCGGCCACGCCCCCACAGACCACACCCATCCAGCACAACTCACCCCCCCCCGCGCATGTCGTTGTTCCCCTCCTCCGTGGGTCTGGCTCTGCCCCTTGGCCAGGCTGGGAGCAGGCCCCGCCCACAGGCGCAGAGGCCACGCCCACAAAAGCCACACCTACTGCACTTAGCCCCGCCCCCTTTTGCCTATTTGGTCACACATGCTCTTGAGCATGCTCCACCCACATGTCCCAAAGCTCCACCCACGCAGCACCGCCCCTGCCCTTATATAGTAACAAGCTCATGCTACTGCTTTACATGGGACAGGCCACACCCCTATGATTCTGATAGGTGGGGCTACAGTAAGCCACGCCCCCCCCACCCCCCCCCGCTCTGCCTGGGCAGGTCCACACCAGTCACAGCCAATGAGCAGTGTCGGCCACAGCTTGTATGTGCCCCGCCCCCTCCCGAGTGAAAAGGGGCGGTGCTTGGGGCAGTCCCTGCCCCACCAGGACCCTTAAAGGGGCGGCGCACCGTGTTCGGGAGCTGGAGGCCCCCCTCGGCCGGGCCGAAGCTGAGCAGCTCATCGTAGCTGGATTCCAGGCTGATGATCTCATCGATGACATCATCGATCTGCAAAGAAAACCACCAACAGGATCCCCTCGGACCCACCGGCCACGCCCCCCGTATAGCATCACCACCCCCCACCCAGCACCACGCAGCTCTGCATGACGTCACAGAATTGCATCACTTCTTGTGTGCTGCCCCACGCCCACCCCCCCCCCGCAGCGGTGACATCACGTTGCTCCCATATTGCATCACGGCCTCCCCCGTGACATCGCAGCCCCCCCTCCGCCCCCCCTCCTCGCTCACCTCCTTCTCGGAGCCGGGGCCGATGTGGAGGAGGGCCAGGGGGCTGTGGGGGGCGGGGGGGCGCTGGAGGGGGCCCAGGGGGGCTGGGGGGTCCCCGGCCCCGGGCGGAGGTGAGGTACTGCCGGACCTGCTGCCGCTGCGCCGCCCGCAGGTGGTACCGCGTGGGGTTCTCCAGGTGGGTCTGCACCTGCGGGGGGGGTCAGGGCCAGGGAGACCCCCCGAGCCCCCCAAACCCCGTGGGGCCCCAGGGCCCCCAGCCCAGCCTTCCCTGAGCCCCAGAGACCGCTGACGCCCAGCTCTGAGCCCCCGAGATCCCCCCACCCAGAGCCCTCCAAACCCCCAGCTCTAAGCCCCCCCCAGCTCCCTCCGCCTCAGAGCCCCCCAAACCCCCCGGCTCTGAGCACCCCCATGCCCGCCCAGCCCCTCCACATCCCCCCCGGCTGGGGTCCCCCCTTTTCCCAGACCCCCAGGCTCCCACAACACCCCACCCCCCCCCCACTTTCTGTGGGTCTCACCTTGAGCACCTCGGGGGGCACATGGGGCGGTGCCCGGGGCGGGGGGGCACCGACAGCGATGGCGGGTGAGGGACCGGGGGGCCCGGGGGCCGGGGGGGGTCCGGGGGGGCCCCTCCGCTCCCGCTGCTCCTGCTCCTGTGCCTGCGCCCGCATCAGCTGCTGCCGCAGCAGCACCCGGGAGGAGGGGGGGGCGGCGGGGGGGGCCGCCATGGCCCCCGGGGGGGCCGGCCCCGTGCTGCGGAGAGGGGGGTTAGTGGTGGGGGGGGCCGCGGGGGCTGGGGGGGGGGGCGCGGGGGGCGTGGGTACCTGGGGGGCAGGGGCTGGCTCTTGAGGCAGTAGAAGGTGCCAGGGGGGTCGGCAGGGGCATCTGCTGGGGGGTCCCCGGGGGGGTCGCTGGAAGGATCCCCGGGGGTCCCCCCGCCGGGGGGCTCCCACTCGATGTCGGCCACGATCCCCGATTCAGGCAGCACCGAGCTCAGGCTGCCCCAGGGGATGGGGAGGGTCGGCTCCCACTGGCCCCCCAGCCCTCCGATCCCCCACCCCCCCCACCCCCCCACCAGCCCCATAGCCCCCCCCCCCCGATTCCCTCCCCCCTTCAACCCCCACCAGCCCCCCCGATCTGTCCCCCCACACCTCCCCCACCAGCCCCACAGCCCCTCCCACACCCCCCCCCTTCAACCCCCCCCGGCCCCCCAGCCCCCCCCCCCATCTCCCCCCAAACTTGCCTCTGGGACCCCTCCCACCACCCCCCAGACCCTCCTGGACCCCCCCAGACCCCCCCGCCCTCCCCCCGGGAACCCCCCCCAACCCCCTGCCCCCCCCGGGGCCCCCCCTCACCTCAGCAGCCGGAGGGTCTCGGGGGCGCTGGGCCCCTCCAGCAGGACGTACACCGTGGGGCGCCCGGGGGGCGGCACTGGGGGGGGGCCGGGGGGCGCGGGGGCCCCCTCGGCCGCCCCACGGGACATCGCCGCCCCCCGCGCCCCACGGCGCCGCTCAGGGGCTCCCTATGGGGCCGGGGGGGGTGGTCCCTGTGGGGCCGGGGGCTGCTCCGGGGCCCGGGGGTCCCTGTGGGGCCGAGCGCCGCGGTGGGGCCGGGGCTGCCCCAGGCCTCCCCCGCGCCGCGGGGCCGCTCCGGAGCCCTGGGGGGTCCCGGGGGGGTCCCGGGGGGTCCCGGGGGGTCCCGGTGCCGAGCGGGGGCCGCGGGGCCGAGTCAGGAAGCGGCGGGAGCGCGCGGGGGGGGGGGGGGGGGGGCGCCGGGAGGGGGAGCTGGCAGGAAGTGACGTCACGGGGCGGCGGGGCGGGGTGGGGGGCGGCAGGGGGGACCCCGAGAGCCGCCCCGAGGCGCCGGTACCGGCCAGGCCCGCGCTGCCCCCGGCCCCCTCGGCGGGACCCAGAGCCCGCAGGCGGCGGGGGAGGGTCTGCCCGGGCCCCCCCGGGCGGCGGGAGCCCCCCGGGGGTCGAGGTAAGGGATGGGGCGGGCGAGGGGCGGTGGGGGGGGCCTGGCCCGAGGGATTGCGGGGGGGTGAGGGGTGGTGCCCCCACCGGGGGGGACCCGGCCGTCCGAGCGGCGCCCCCCCCCACCCCGGGACCTGGGCTCTGCGCTGGGCCCGAGCGGCGCGGGGGGGGGGGTGTCCCTTTGGCGGGGGAGGGGCGCCCCCCATGTCCCTTGGCGGGGGACACACACCCCCCTGTCCCTCTGGGGGGGCGGGGAGGGCGGCGGGGGAGGGGCCGGGCAGGCGGAAGCGGGAGGAAGAGCCGGGAGGTGGGTCCGGGCGGGAGGGGGGGGGGGGGGGCACACACACACGGGGGGGTCCTGATCGCGACCCCCGACCCCTCACGTCACGGCACCCCGCAGCGCCCCGGGGGCCGATGGGCGCCGGCCCCGCGACCCCCGCCCCGCGATGGAGGTGAGGGGCCACATCCTGCCCCCGAGCACCTACAGCCCCGCAGGTACGGAGACCCCGGGGAGCCCCTGATCTCTGACCTCTGACCCCCCTGGCCCCGCCCTGCCGCGCCCCCCGTGCCCTCTGACCCCTCACAGGGTCTTATCCCCTCCCTTACCCCCCCTTGTTGTGCTCCCACTGCTGTCCCCCCTGTGTCCCCAACACCCGCCCCACCCACTGCCTCCTGACCCCTGTCCCTAGTGGCCCCCTGCCCCTGGTACCCCCTGACCTCTGCCCCCCCTGCTCCTCGTGCCCCCCCGACCTCTGCCCTCCAACCCCTGCCCCTGATGCCCCCCCGTGACCTATGAGCTCTGACCTCTGACACTTCCCTCCCCCCCCCCCCCCCCCCCATCTCTGCCCCCGCAGGGGCACCCGCGGGGCGGCTGCAGGAGCTGCGGGAGCGGCAGCGGGGGCTGCGCCAGGCCCTGGGGCTGCGCCTGCGGGAGCTGCGGCGCCTCTGCCTGCAGGAGGCCGTGAGTCACCCCTGACCCCTCACCCCTCACCCCCACCCCCTCCTCCATCCCCCCAACCACAGGACACCCTGAGTCACCCCAGATCTCTGATCCCCGGGGATCCCCCCTCAACCCCTGGGACACCCCCCCCCGGGGAGCCCCCTGGGACCCCCATCCCGCCCCATAGCGCCCCCCGACCTCCCAGAGTCCGTCGTCGTCCCCCCCCCCAGCCCTCCCCAGGCTCCCTGCCTCACCCCAAAGCCCCCAGGCCCCCATCGCCCCCCCCCCCCCCCCGCTGTGCACAGGAGCTGACGGGGAAGCTGCCCCCCGAGTACCCGCTGGAGCCCGGCGAGAGGCCCCAGCCCCCGCCGCGCCGCCGGGCCGGGGCGCCCCCCCGGGGACCCCTCCCTGAGGTAGGTGGCGGGGGGGGAGGGGGGAACGGGACGGGGCAGAGTGGGAGGGCGGGGGGCTAGAAAAATAACCTCCCCATCCCCCCGCGCGGGGTCCCTGTCGCCCGTTCCCCGGTGTGTCCCACCGCGTACCCCGTACCCCCACGGCGACCCCCCGCGGCCCCGCTACTCCGGCGTGTCCCCCCGCGGCCCCCGTACCGTCATGGCGGCGCCCCGCGCACCCATTGGCGGCCGCCATAGCCCCATGGCGGCGCCCTGCCCGTCGCGTGTCCCCCCGCGGCCGCCGTACCGCCATGGCGGCGCCCATCCCGGGCCGCCGTCCGTACGGGCGGCCCCTTCCGCGGCCCGGCCGGGCCCGTCCCGCCCCGGCGCTGCCCGAACCCGCCCCGCAGGCGGCGCGGGCGGCCCGGCGGGAGGTGGCGGTGCAGCTGCAGGTGGTGGAGGCCGCCCGGCGCCTGGCGACCGCCCCGGGGCTGCCCCCCGAGCAGCGCCGCCGCCGCCAGCGCCTCCAGGCCGAGGCGGCCCAGCGGCTCCGGCAGCTCCGCGCCCAGCTCGGTGAGCACGGGGAGGGGGGCGGGAGGGGGGCGGGGGGGGGGCCCGGCGGCGCAGACCCCCCCCTCATCTCGCTTGGGTCCCCCCCAGATGAGAACGGGTCCCTCTGTGACCTGCCCGCGCTGGAGAACGGTGAGTGCCGCAGCCCCGGGACCCCCCGCTCGGGGGGGACACACGGGGGTCCCACGCTGTGTCTCCCCTCAGGGGCGCTGCCCCCCCCGAGCGCAACCGGCCGCCCCTCGCCCCCCCGGGCCGGACCCGGCAGCCCCGACCGCCGCCCACCCTGGGCCCCCGACGCCCCCGGAGGGGGTCCCGGCCGCCGCAGCTCCCTCGCCAGCCCGGCCAGGTGCGTGTGTGCCCCCCTGGGGTCTCTGTCTGTCTCTCTGTCTGTCTGCGTGTGTGTGTGTGTGTCCCCCAAAACCACTCCCCACCCCTAATGACTGTCCCCCCCAGCCCGGCACGGACCCTTCCCCGCAGCGCCTCCAGCTTCGAGGGCCGCAGCGTCCCGGCCACCCCAGTGCTGGCCCGCAGCCCCCGCGGGCCCCCCCTCTGCCGGTGAGCGGGGCCGGGGGGCGGGGGGCTTTGGGGGACCCAGCCGCCCCCACCCCGCCTCACCCCCGTGTCGCCCCCCCTCCAGCCCCGAGGCACCGGGGCTGCCCCCCCGGCCCTGGTCGGGCAGCCAGGACTCGCAGCTGGGGGGGCCCCCGGCGCCCGGTCCCCCCCCGCCACCGGCCCCCCCGCACCCGCCGCAGCAACAGCTCAGAGGCCCTGATCGACTGGGGAGGGGGCCCCCCCGAAAGCTCCACCCGGGGCCGGGGGGCGGCCCCCCCCCCCTCCTCCGCCGAGCAGCGCCGCAGCCAGAAGTGGTTGGCACTCGAGGGGCTGCGGGACTGGTACCTGCGGCACACGGGGGGCCCCCCGGCGCCCCCCGGCCCCCGCCTGCCGCCCCCCGGACCTGCCTGGGCGGCCCCCCCCCCCCCGCCGCCGCGACCCCCCCGGCCTGCCCCACTCGCTGAGCTACGCCGGGGCCCTGGCGCCCAGGTACGGGGGGCACCGTGCACCCCTCTTCTAGGGGAGGCCTTGGGGGGGGTGGGAGCCCCACTTTGGGAGAGCGTGACATGACCCCCCCCCCCCCTTCCTCCTCCAAAACTGAAATTCCTGGTTTGGGGCCCCCCCTCTGCATCCTTTGGGGACCCCCACACTCCATTAGGGCCCCTCCATCCTTTGGGGACCCCCCCCACTCCATTAGGGCCCCCCCATCCTTTGGGGATTCCTCCGTCCTTTGGGGACCCTGTCACATCACACAGAGCCCCCTCGGGGACACCCCAAATGTGCCCCCTTGGGACACCCCCCTCCTTTCAACCCTACCAAGTGCCTCAGGTTGTGGTGCCCCCTGCCCCCCCCCCCCCCTCGTACATTTGGGGTTTCCCTGGGGGTTCCCCTCCCCAGTCTCCCCCCTCTGGGGCTCGCCCCGCCCCCCACCACCCCACTCCCCCCGCGCTCCCTCCCTGGGGGGCTGGGGGGTCTCCTCCACCCCCCCCCCCCCCCGTTTCTTTTCTTTCCTTTATTTCATTGGGGAGGGATGGGGGTTCCTGGCGGGGGCCATGGTGGGGGGGGCTAACTGCTCTTTCTCTTCTCTTTTTCTGTTCTTTTTCCCATTTTTTGTGTTTTCCATTTTTTTCCATCCATTTCATTTTTTTGCCCCCCCCCCCCCCAGAGCCTCAGGGGACACCCCCACGGCTGCCCCTCCTCCCCCCCCGGACCCGCAGCCCCCTGGCACTCTGGTGTGACCCCCCCGCCTCAGGGCGGGGTGGGGGGGTGTGTCACCCCCTTGAATCACTCCGTGCCGCCCATGTGTGGGGAGGGGTCCCCAGACGTGGGGGGGGGTCTCAAAATAAAGGGGAGGGGGAGCCCCAGCCCCCGGGGCACCCCTGCTGCTCCTGGCGAGTGGCTGGTTTTGGGGTTCTGGGGGGGCGGGACGGGGGGGGGATGGGGGGGGACGGGGGTGTGTCACCTGGCGGGTTCAATACAGGGCCCTGCTGCCACCACCGCGCCTGGCTCCTTTTTTGGGGGAAAACGCTGCTAGTTTGGGGCTCCTCGCTGCACCTGTGGCCTGGGGGGTGGGGGTGCCCCCCCCGTGGGTCCTGGGGGTGCCTGTAGGAAGGGGGGGGAAGGGTTGCGGTAGTGCCTGGGGGGGGGGGGACCATGGGGGGTCTGTAGGGTACTATAGACCCGGGGGGGGGAGGGCTCTGAGGGTAGAACCCACGCCCACTTGGGATGAGGCTCCGCCCCCAGGTGGAGCCACACCTCGAGTGTTGCCTTGCTCCTGGATTAGGGCACGCCCCTACCCTAAGCCCCGCCCCTCATTGAAACCCAGTGCCCTGTAGAGCTCCGCCCCCGCGGTGAAGCTCTGCCCCCGGCATCCCCCCCTTCCCCCCCCCAGCCGGGCCATCGAGGCAGCAGCTGCTGATTGGACGGAGGGGGGGGGGAGGGGCAGTATTTAAGGAGCGAGCAGGCCGTGATTGGCTGCCATCTGACCACTGGGGATGGGCAGGAGCAGCAAGGAGACCCCCGGCCGCCATTGGCCCCAGCCTAGCCCCGCCCACCCCGTGATTGGCCGTGCCAGACAACTCACTATTCCATTGGCTGAGCAGCAGCAGCAGTAGAATCAAGGCGATTAGCCACGCCCCCACCCCAGCACTGTCACTCCAGCAAGCCACGCCCCCTCTCCGCTGGGGGGGGGTGTACCACCCCCCCACCCCACCCCCCCCGCACAGACCCGCGGCTCCAGCTCGGTTCCAGCGCGTTTATTAGCGAGGGCGGGGGCGACCCTCCCCCTGCAGGGCCGGCAGACACCCCCACCCCCGTTTTGGGGGGCAGGGGGGTTCTCCCCTCAGTGGGCCTTGTGGCGGGGCCTGTCGAGGGCGCGCTGGGCGGCCGCCAGGTGGCGCCAGGCGTCGGCCAGGAGGGCGCCGGGCACCAGCACCCACAGCCCGTTGAGCCCCACGAAGTAGCCCCAGAAGTAGAGGGGCCGGGGGTCGCTGTGGGGCCAGCCCCCCCGCGCCGCTGTGGCGAAGTACAGGACATCACCGTAGAGCTGCCCTGTGCGGGGGTGGGACACGACACAGGGCTGTCAGTGGAGGGGGGTCGGCACCCCCCACCCTCCCCTCCCCCCCGCTGCCCCCCCCCCCCCCTCCCCCCACCCGCCCAGGCCCTACCGAGGGAGACGAGGAGCTGCAGGACGTATCGGGCCGGGTGGCGGCGGAGGAGGGCGAGGAAGGTGAGGAAGCTCAGGGGGCCCCAGGCCCAGGCCGTCACTGTCTCCATGGCGACCGTGAAGGCATCGCTCCTGCGGGGAAGGGGGGGGGAACGGACACAGCAGGATCAGCGAAGAGAGGGTGCTCGGACGCCCCCTCCCCCCCCACACCCCCCCATGTCCCCGCACTCACGTCATGTACCGGCTGTCGGCCTTGGCATACTCCTTCCCTGTGGGCAGCACGGGTCGGGGGGAGGGGGCGAGGGGGCCAGGAGCCCGCTGACCCCCCCTCCCCCCAGGGCACCCAGGCACACGCTGACCCACCCCCCCCCAGGGGACCCAGGCACCCATTGACACCCTCCCCCCCGCCAGGGAACCGGGGTGGGCAGACTCCATCCATCCACCCTCCCTCCCTCCCTTCCCTCCCCTTCCCCCTGCACCGGGGTTTTCCCCCTCGACGTTCAGGGAACCCTCTTCTTCCCTCCCCTTTCCCCTTTCCCCTTTCCCCTTTCCCCTTTCCCCTTTCCCCTTTCCCCTTTCCCCTTTCCCCCCAGCCCCAGCTCACAGACGTCGGCCAGCAGCCCGGTGGCGGCGGGCAGCTCCCGGTGCCGGAGGCTGAAATAACCCTCCAGTATCCCGTGAACCCCCGCGCACAGCAGGAACCAGCCGAGCGCCAGCCGGCGGGCGGGGCTCCGCGAAGCCCCGCCCCCCCAGGCTCCGCCCAGCGCCCAGCCCAGCGCCAGCAGCCCCGCGCAGGCCGCCGCCACCACGCCTGCGCTCTGCCAGCCGGGGCGCGCGCTGGCCACGTAGCCCGGCAGCGCCAGCGAGCGCGGCCAATAAGGGTGCGCCGTCGTCGCCATGGCAACGCCGCTACGGTCGCCGCTGCGCTGTTGGGGAAGGGGAGGGGGCGGGGAAAGTTGGAAACGGCGTGAGGGAGGGGTCCCGCCCTCCCGGCAGTGCCCCGCCCCCCCGGCAGTGCCCCGCCCCCCGCGCACCGGCTCGACACACCCACACACACACCCACACACACACACACCCCCCCCCGCCCCGCTCGAGCCCCTCGTTGCTCCCGGTTCCCCCCTCCCGCCCCGGCCCTTCTGCCCGCCGCTGCCCTCACCTCCGCCGCGCCGCTCTCCCGCGCGCGCGCCGGCCCCGCGCCGCTCCCTCCGCCGCGCCCCTCCGCCCCCGTCGGCCAATGGGAGCGCGCCAGACGCCGGACGCCCAATGGCGGCGCGCCCCGCCCGCCGACACCACCCACCGATTGGCCGATCGCGCCCCTGGGGAGACGTGGGGCCAGGGGGCGGTGCCTTGCCGCGGGGGCGGAGCTCTACACTGGCGCGAGGCTGCGGCGCTCCGGCGGGAGCCGGCCGGGGGCTTGGAGGCGTGGCCTCGCGTAGGGGCGTGGCCTCACCCGGGAGAGCGATCGCGCCCTGGAGGCGTGGCCTCACCCCGGAGCAGGACAGTGCCCTGGAGGCGTGGCTCCGCTCCAGGGGGCGTGGCCTCAGTCCCAGGGGGCGTGGCCTCTAACCCCAGAGAGACACACCCCCCCCATAGGGCCCTGCAGCCCCCCGCCCCCCCCCCCCGCCCCCCCAAAGCAGCGAGGCCGGGGGCAGCAGCCGCGGGTTTATTGTCCAGCAACACAATAAATAGGGGGGGGGGCCGGGGGGGGCTCACTGATGGGGGGTATGGGGGGAGGGTCCCCGGGGGCAGCCCCCCAGGACCAGGAGCCGCTATGGGGCAGAGGAAGGAGGGGGGGGGGGTGCACGGGGGGGGGGGGGGCACAGGGGTGTCTCCCGGTCAGGGCAAGTGGGTCCCGCGGCGCTGGGGGGAGGCACGGGGGGGGGGGGGGGGGGGGTCAGTCGCCCAGGGGCACGGGCAGGGGGGGCCCGCGGGGGTCATCGAAGCGGTCCATGGTGCGGAGGCGCAGGAGCTGCCCCCCCCCATAGAGGAGCCCCCCCAGCAGCAGCCCCCCCGTCAGCAGCCCCATCCAGGCCCCCGGGGAGAAGAAGGCGGCGCAGTCGCTGGCCCCCCCGAAGGAGCCCCCCGAGACGTTGAACGCCTGAACCTGGGGGGAAGGGGGGGGACAGGGGTTGGGGGCATCCCCAGGCAGGGGGGGGAACAGACTCAGCCCCCCCCGTGCCGTTGTGGCTGTTTGGGACCCCCCCGGGCACCCACCCTCTGGGGACTGAGTTTTGGGGACCCCCAATGATCCCCCCCAACATCCAGGAATTCGGGGACCCCCCCAGGGACCCCAGGACTTGCCCTATAAGGGATCTAGGAATGTGGAGACCCCCCCAGGGACCTCCCCCATAGGGACCCAGGAATCTGGGGACCCCTCCCAGCGACACCAGGACCCCCTCACAGACACCCAGGAATTTGGGGACCGCCCAGGGACCCCAGGACCCCCCCCATAGGGACCCAGGAATCTGGGGCCACCCCCCCCGGGCCCCCCCAGTTTCAGGGTCCCCCCCTACCTGGAGGTCACGCAGGAGCAGACGCCAGGGCCGGGCGGGCCCGGGGGGGTCGGGGGGCAGCAGGAAGGGGCCAGGGGCCCCCAACTCCCCACAGCGCCAGCCCAGGGGGGTGGGGGCCGCCGCCCCCCGCCCCACAAAGGTCGCGGGGGGTTCCCCCCGCAGCGACACCCCCACTTCTGCCAGCCAGGCCCAGGGGCGCCCCGACACCGGGAACCAGGCCTGCCGCAGCACCAGCCTGGTGGGGGACGGCGGGGGGGGAGGTCAGCGACCCCCGACACCCCCCCAGCACCCTCGGGGCCCCCCCAAAATCCAGGGGGGCCCCAAGACACCCCCCCGGCCCCCCCAACTCACGTGATGTTCAGCGTCTCCCCAAACACGTCGTTATACCTCAGCACCAGCCTGGGGCGCGGGGGGGGCAGGCATCAGGGGAGGGGGGCACCCCAAAACCTCCCAGGACCCCCCCGCAGGGAGACCCCAAGGCCCTCCAGGCCCCCCCAACCCCCTGCAGCCCCCCAAAAAGGTCCCCCAATGCCCCCAAACACCTCCCAGCCCCCTCCCATCCCCCAGGCACTGCCAAAGGGCCCAAACACCCCACAAAGGTCCCCCAGCCCCCCCAAAGGCCCCAGCCCCCCCCAAATGCCCTCTAGCCCCTCCAAAATGTCCCCCAGCCCCCCTCAAAAGCCCAGAGCCCCCCTTAAATGCCCCCCAGGTCCCCCAAAATGGCCCTCAGCCTCCCAAAATGCCCCCCAGCCCCACCAAGAGCCCCAGAGCCCCCCCCTAAATGCCTCCCAAGTCCCCCTAAATGCCCCCCAGCCCCCCAAAAAAGGGTCCCCGCCCCCCCAGCCCCCCCCTCCCCCCCCCCAGCTGACCTGGCCTCTTGGGGGTCCCAGGAGGAGCCCCCCAGGTCGACGGTGGCCCCCGGCCCGAAGGTGCGCCCCGTCAGGTCCCGCTGCTCCCCCTTGTAGGCGACCGTCAGGTTCCGGGCCCAGAGCAGGATGCGGGGGGCGGCGGGGGGCCAGCGCAGGGGGGGGGGCACCTCCTCGGGCCCCCCGGCCTCCTCTCTTGCCCCAGCAGAGCCCGGCCCGGCCCCACAGCTGGTGCCCCCCCGGCCTCCCGCAGCACCTGGGGGGGATGTGGGGGTCAGAGGGGCTTGGGGGGCTGAGCTGGGGGCATGGCGGGGTGAGTTGGGGGTCAGAGGGGGCCGGGGGGGTGAGTTTGGGGCATGGGGGGGGTGAGTTAGGGGTCAGAGGGGGCCAGGGGGGGTGAGTTGGAGAGCACAGGGGGGCCGTGGGGCTGAGCTGGGGGGCACAGGGGGGCCGTGGGTCAGAGGTGGGGGGCACAGGGGCCGTGGGGCAGCTACGCACGCGGGAGGGCCGCAGGGCTGTGAAGAGCGCGGTGTAGGGCACCTCCTCCTCCTTCAGGGCGCTCAGCACCTGCCCCAGGATCTCGTCTGGGGGGCAGAGCGGGGGGTCAGGGCGTGGGACGCCACACACAGCGCCCCCCCCCCCCAGCACCCCCCGAAGCCAGGGGGCGCCCACTCACCGTTACTGGTCAGCACCTCCTTGGGGGCCATGAGGCTGGAGCTGGGGGGAAGAGGGGAGAGCGTGAGGCTGTGGGGCAGCCGTGGGGCAGAGCAGCCGTGGGGCACCACAGGGCAGCCATGGGGCAGGGTGGGGCACCGTGGGGTGCTGTGGGGCAGCCATGGGGCACTGTGGGGTGCTGTGGGGCAGCCATGGGGCACTGTGGGCCATCATGGGGTGCAGTAAGGCGGCTGTGGAGCAGCCATGGGGCACCGTGGGGTGCTGTGGGGCGGCCGTAGGGGACCGTGGGGCACCATGGGGTGCAGTACGGTGGCTGTGGGGCAGCCATGGGGCACCGTGGGGTGCTGTGGGGCAGCCATGGAGCACTGCAGAGTGCTGTGGGGCGGCCATGGGGCGCCATGGGGCAGCTCGGGAGCAGCACTGGCTGCGGTGGGGCAGCCGTGGGACCCCGCGGGGCGCTGTGGGGCGGCCGTGGGGCGTACCCGGCGGCATGGGGCAGGCGCACCAGCAGCAGGGCGGGCAGGGAGGCGTTGAGGCGCAGCTGCCGCAGGGCGGCCCCGTCCACCCGCAGTGGGGCGGCCCCCAGGGCCCGGGCCAGCGTGTGGGGCAGGGCCTCCGCCGCCCCCACCGGCCACCGCCGGCAGCACCAGCGCCGAGGCCGCCCCCCCCCAGCGCCCCCTGCAAGGGCAGAGGGAGGGGGTCGGGGGGGGCTCGACCCCCCCCAGACCCCCGGGACCCACAGGCCTCCCCGAACTCCACATTCCCCCCCTCAGGCCTCCTGCCCCCCACATCCCCTCCCTGTGGCCCCCACCAAAACCCCACATCCCCCCCCCCCCAACGAAGCCCTGGGACCCCCCAAACCCCCAGAGTCCCCCACACCCCCACGCCAGCCCCACATCTCCCCTCCCCAGTCCCCCCCGTCCCCCTTCCCACCCACTTCTGCCCCCCACATACGCCCCCTATGCCCCCCCCCAGCCCCTCATATGCCCCTTCATGTCCCCCCCAGCCCCGCATACGCTCCATGTCCCTCTCCCAGACCCCATGCCCCCCCCAGCCCCTCATATGCCCCTTCATGTCCCCCCCAGCCCCACATACGCCCCCCCATGTCCCCCCCCAGCCCCACCCCCCACTCCCAGCCCCACCTCCAGGTTGGGGAAGGCGCTGTCGGGCTTGTTCCCGTAGACCCCCCCGTAGGCGGTGAAATCCTCCACGCTCAGCTGGGGGGAGGGGGGCACACGGGGGGGGGGGGGCACATCAGTGGGGGGGGGGGAGGGCACACGGCGGGGGGATGGGCTGAGCAGGGCCCCGTCACTGTCACGCGCTGGGGGGGGGGGGAGGCGGGGAACCCACTTCCCCTTTTCGGGGGGGGGGGGGGGGGGGAGGGAAGCCCTTCGGGGGGCATTTATGGGGGGATGGGGGGGGACGACTTTGGGGAGCCACGGTGGTGCGGGGGGGCGGGGGGGGGGGCCAAACCTTCTCCTGGAGGAAGAGCAGGACGGTGGAGGGGCCGTGGCGCAGGGCGGGGGGTCAGCAGGGCCCGGAGCTGCTCCTCGCCCACCACCCGCCCCCCGGCCCCCTCGGCCGGGGGGGGCCACAGGGCGCTGCGGGGGGGTGCAAGGGGGGGGTTCTGCTGGGGCCGGGGGGGGGAGACACCCCCGGGATGGGCCACAGCAGCTCCCCCCGCACAAAACACACCCCCCCGGCCCCACAAACGCCCCAAAGCCCCCCCCGAGCCCTCCTGACCGCCCTCAAGGCCCATCAGCGCCCCCCTGAACCCCCCAAACACCTCAGCGCCTCTTCAACACCCCCCGACCCCCCCAAAAGGCCCCTGACCCCCCCTCAGCGCTCCCCCGAGCCCCCCCAAGGCCCCTCAGCGCCCCCCCGAGCCCCCCCAAGGCCCCTCAGCGCCCTCCTGACCCCCTCAAGGCCCCTCAGCGCCCCCCAAACACCTCAACGGGCCCCCCGACACCCCTCTGACGCCCCCAAAAGGCCCCTGACCCCCCCTCAAGCTCCCCCCGGAGGCCCCCGGCCCCCACCTGTGCGTGGACCAGGCCAGCAGTGGGACCTGCCCCCCCCGGGCCCCCCCGGGCCCAGCGCCAGGCTCAGCCCCAGGGCCCAGGCCCAGGCCCAGGCCCAGTCCCTCAGCGCCGCCGCCGCCGCCATCTTGGCGCAGCCGCTCCTCGGCCACCGTCCGCCGCCTCGCGCT
Source organism: Leptosomus discolor (assembly GCF_034619465.1). Lineage (NCBI taxonomy): Eukaryota > Metazoa > Chordata > Aves > Leptosomiformes > Leptosomidae > Leptosomus > Leptosomus discolor. The sequence continues at coordinate 235,364 of NW_028237881.1, forward strand.
GGCCACGCCCCCGAGCCGCCCCCGACACGCCCCGCCGCAGCCGCCAGCCCCGGCCACGCCCCCTGCCCCGCCGCCTTGGCCCCGCCCCCTGCCGCAACCAGCCCCGCCCCCTGCGGCATTTCCCTCCGCGCCCTTGTCCCCGCCCCGCCCCGCGATCGGCCCCGCCCCCAGCCCCGCCCCCGCCCCATTGACTGGCAGCAGCAGCCCCGTACAAACACTGCGACTTTATTGGGGGGGGGACGGTGACAACGACACCCCGGGACCCCCCCCCGGGTTTGGGGGGTAGTGTCGGAACGGGGGGGTCCCAGGCGGTGATTTGGGGGCCCATGGGGGGGGATCTGGGGGGGTCTGGGGGTCCCAGGGGGTGATTTGGGGTCCCATGGGGGGGATCTAAGGGGGCCTGGGGGTCCCAGGGGGTGATTTGGAGGGCCCAAAGGGGCATATGGAGGGGTCTGGGGTGATTTGGGGGTCCCATGGGGGGATCTGGGGTCCCTGGGGGCGGCTTCTGGGGGTCCTGGAGGGGTCTTGGGGGCGGGGAGGGCATTTGTGGAGACCCTTTGGGGGGGTGGTGAGGCCCGGGGAGGGGTCCCAAGGGGATCCTGGGGGTGGGTCCCCGGGGTAGGGGGAGGGTGTCAGCCCTGGGGGGGGGAGAGGGCAGCAGGGGTCCCCCCTCGCCCCCCCAGGTAGAGCAGGAGGACGACCAGTAGCCCCAGGGCCAGGAGCTGCGGCGCCAGCGGGAGGAGGCGGCCGCGGGGGGGGGGCGGGGGGCGCCGGGGGGGGGCGCAGGGGCTGCCGTGGCGCCAGGTGCAGGGAGGCCCCCCCGGAGCCCCCCACCGGGCCGGCCCAGCCTGGGGGGGGGGGACACAGGGGGTCAGCGGGGTGGGGGGGGGCACCCCCAGTCCCCCCCGGGCCCCCCCCATCCTGCCCCCCCCCCTCACCTCTCCTCCGGCTCCGTCAGGTCGGGGGGGCTCGGAAGCGCTCCCCGATCTGGGGGGGGGGGCGGGGGGGGTCAGTGGGGCAGGACCCCCCCAACTCCCCCCCCCCGCACCCCAAAACCCACCCCGGGTCCCCCCCGTGCCCCAAAGGTCCCACCCAGGACCCCTCCCCCAAATCCTCCCCAGCCCCACAACTGTCCCCCCAGGACCCCCCCAATTCCACTCTCGTGCCCCACAGAGACCCCCCCAGTATCCCCCAGATCCACCCCCTGACCCACAGACCCCCCCAGCCCCTCAAATCCCCCCCAGTACCCCCCAAGTCCCCCCCACGTGCCCCACAGACCCCCAAATCCCCCCCAGATTCCCCCCCTGTGCCCCACTTTTCCCTCCAGCCCTCGAAACCCCCCCCAGGACCCCCCCAGTCCCCCCCTCCCCCGCAGCCCCCCAAATCCCCCCCCTCACAGGCTGCCGGGCTCGCGCTGCCCCCTCATAGTCCGGGGGGGGGCGATCGTAGTCGGGACCCTCTGCGGGGAGGCAGGGGAGTCAGTGGGGCACAGGGCCCCCCCAACCCCTCCCCCCGGCCCCACTGACACGGCCCCCCAGCCCCCCCCTCCCCACTGACCCCCCCCAGCCCCCTCCCCCCACTGACCCCCCCCCCACCCCCCCCAGCCCCCTTCCCCACTGACCCCCCCCCACCCCCACCACTGACCCCCCCCAGCCCCCCCAGCCCCCTCCCCCACTGACCCCCCCCAGCCCCCCCAGCCCCCTCCCCACTGACCCCCCCCACCCCCCCCACTGACCCCCCCAGCCCCCCCAGCCCCCTCCCCCACTGACCCCCCCCACCCCCCCACTGACCCCCCCCCAGCCCCCCCAGCCCCTTCCCCCACTGACCCCCCCCCCGCCGCCGCCGCTCGGTCTCGAACTCGAAAATTTTCTTCTCGTAAAGTTTCCGGGGGCGCCTGGGGGGGGAGGGGCGACCGTGACCCACCGTGACCCACTGCCAGTGTGCCCAGCCCCCCCCAGTGCCCCCCACCCCACATGTTTCCAGTCCCTCCCAGTCCCACCAGTGCTCCAGTCCCACACAGCCCCAGTCCCTCCCAGCGCCCCCAGTGCCTGAGTCCCACACGTCCCAGTCCCTCCCAGTCCTCCCAGTCCCCCCCAGCGCCCCCCAGTGCCCCAGTCCCACACGTCCCCAGTCCCTCCCAGTCCTCCCAGTCCCCCCCAGCGCCCCCAGTGCCCCAGTCCCACACGTCCCCAGTCCCCCCCAGTGCCCCAGTCCCACACGTCCCCAGTCCCCCCCAGTCCCCCCCAGTCCCCCCAGCGCCCCCAGTGCCCCAGTCCCACACGTCCCCAGTCCCTCCCAGTCCCCCCCAGCGCCCCCAGTGCCCCAGTCCCACACGTCCCCAGTCCCCCCCAGTCCCCCCCAGCGCCCCCAGTGCCCCAGTCCCACACGTCCCCAGTCCCTCCCACTCCCCCCAGTCCCTCCCAGAGCCCCCAGCGCCCCAGTCCCACACATCCCCAGTCTCTCCCAGTCTCCCCAGTGCCCACCCGCGAGGGCCCCGGGGGGGAGGCGGCAGCTTTTCAGCTTCTCCAGCAGCTCCTTGTCCGTCAGCCCCCGGTACCCCCGCATGGCTGGGGGCGGGGCCACGGGGTCACGGGGTCACGAGGGGGGGGTCACGGGCCGACCGGGGGGGGGGGGACGGGACGGACACACACCCCTGGGGGGACACACGCGCACACACTGGCCCGGGAAGGGCACGATGGGGGCGGGGTAGGGCCACCGGGGGGGGGGGGGGGGGTGTCACGGGGACCCCTGTGGGGGAAGGGGCGCCCGTGGGGGAGGGGCGGAGGGAGGGGGGGGCCGGGGGGGTCCCGCGGCCGGTACCTCGCTCCGCCGGGGCCGCGCAGGGAAATGACTCAGGGGGGCGTGGCCAGAGTGGGGGGGCGTGGTCATGGTTTGAGGGCGGAGTTACAGTGTGGGGGCGTGGTCAACTCACGGGGAGGCGGGGTCTCCGCCTCGCCCCGCCCCTTCCCCCGCTGGCGCCGGGGGGGGGTGGGGGGGTGTCCCGCGCCCCACGGCCGGACCCACACGTGTGGGTCACGCACGACCCCCCTCCCCCCCCCCCCCCCCAGCCCCCCCGCGGGCCGCAAGGACGAGGCGGGCGCGGGCGGTTTCACCGTCGTGTTTATTCCCTCCGTGGGGCCGAGGGGGGGGGGGGCTCAGCCCCCCACCCCCCGCCCCCCCGGCCCCGCCCCACATTTGGGGGGCAGCTGGGGGGGGGGGGTGTCCCCGAAACGTCACGATCACGGCACAAGACAGACACGGGGGGCGGGGGGAGGGGCACGGCCGGGGGGGCGGGGCTTTGGCAGGGAGCGGCCGTGGGGCACAGTGGGGGGCGGGGCTATGGGGCGGGGCTATGGGGCAGGCCGGGGGGAGGGCACAGTGGGGGCAGGCTCAGGCCACACCCACGCCACGGCCACGCCCCCTCGGCGAGGCGGGGGCGTGGCCCAGCCCCCGGCCCCGCCCCTGGTCGCCGCCGCACAGGGCGGCTCCTCGGCACAGCGCCCCCTGCTGCGGGGGGGGTCCTGCGGGGGGGGACACACGACACGTCAGTGTGCAACCCCAGCCCCCCATGGGGCGCCCCCAGTGCCCCCACCGCCCCCCAACCCTCCCATGGGGCACCCAATCCCCCCCATGGGGCTCCCCCATTCACCCCAATCCCCCTCCCCGGCATTCCCCCACCCCCCCCAGGGCACCCCCAAATCCCCCCATGGGGAGCCCCCAAAGTGCCCCGACCGCCCCCGAATCCCCCCATGGGACACCAAGCCCTCCCCATGGGGCTCCACCCATTCACCTGAAACCCCCCCCCCAGCATTCCCCCCCCCCCGGGCACCCCCAAACCCCCCCATGGGGCACCAACCCCCCCCCCCATGGGGCGCCCTCAGTGTCACCAGCACGTCCACCAACGCCCCCTATGGTCTCCCCTCCCCCATGGGGCAACTCCCCCCCCCAGCCCCCCCGCCCCCACTCACCCTACATCTGGTTGGCGAAGGAGGTGGGGGCCCCCTGGCCGTACCCCCCCTCGGGGGGGGCCGTACCCCCCCTGGCCGTATTCGGGCTGGTAGCCCCCAGGCTGCCCGTAGCCCCCCCCGGGCTGGCCGTACCCCGCCTCGGGCTGCCCGTACCCCCCCTCGGGGGCCGGTGCCTTCTCGGGGACCCCCCCAGGGGGGGCGCGGGCCCCCAGGCCCCCCCAGCCCGTCTCCTTGAAGACGAACCAGATGTTGCCCGTCCAGAGCACCAGGTTGAGGAACCCGAACACCTGGGGGGCAGAGGGGGCTGTGGGGGGCTGGGGGGGCTCTGGGGGGCAGGAGGGGCTGTGGGGGGGGCTGGGGTATTGGGGGGCTGTGGGGTCAGAGAGGGCTGTGGGGTATTGGGCACTATGGGGCACTGGGGGGTCTATGGGGGCATGGGAGTATTGGGGGGTTGTGGGGGGCTGGGGGGCAGAGGGGGCTGGGGGGACTCTGGGGGCTCTGGGGGGCAGAGGGGGCTGGGGTATTGGGCACTATGGGGCACTGGGGGTATTGGGGGGCTGGGGGGGCTGGGGGCAGAGGGGGCTCTGGAGCACCGTGGGGCAGGCGCTGTGGGGTGCTGTCGGGTGCTGTGGGGTGCCATGGGGCACCGTGGGGCGCTATGGGGCAGGTGCTGTGGGGCGCCATGGGGCGCCGTGAGGCTCTATGGGGCAGGTGCTGTGGGGTGTTGTGGGGCGCTGTGGGGTGCCATGGGGCCCTGTGGGCAGGTGCTGTGGGGCACCGTGGGGCGCCGTGGGGCAGGCGCTGTGGGGCGCGGAGGGCGGCACTCACCACGGAGGTGTTGAGGCCCGAGGTGTGGGGCCCCCCCCGGCGTGGCAGCGGACCCCCGGGCGCTGGCACCCCCCGACCTGGGCCAGGACCCCCGCGGGGCGGTGGCCGCCTTGACGTCAGCGAGGGCGGCGGCCCACGCGCACGAGCTCACGAGCCACAGGAAGGCGAGCGCCGCCGTCACCCCCAGGTCCTGCCGCACCGGGACCCCTCAGAGACCCCCCGAGACCCCCGAGACCCCCATCCCCACCCCAGGGGA